>NC_056734.1:244665035-244737115 GCF_019279795.1 Protopterus annectens
GTTTTCTGCCACAGAACCTGGACCGAAACACAAAAGGCGGGGGTGCATCCATATTCATCAAGGATACCCACACCTCTAGGTTAGTTTTGCAGCACGATGCCGCAGAGACCATCCATGTGCAACTAGCAAAGGGCAAAACTGCATTCCAAATTGTAGCTTGCTACAGATCACCCACCATGTCCCAGGACCCCCATTCAGCATTTCTCAAAACACTGGAAAATATGAAGGTCCTACCTAACACCATGATATTGGGAGATTTCAATTACCCAAACATAAACTGGGACAACTACTCAACTACTGACTCCTTTGCCCAACGCTTTCTGGAGTTTTTAAATTCAAATGTCCTGGAACAACTGGTCACCACTCCCACAAAATGTGACAACATATTGGACCTGCTCATCACCAACATGGGGGACCAATGTTCCACACCGGAGGTAAAACCTCACTGGTTAGATCAGATCATAAACTAATCACTCTGGACATCCACATCCCGACCCCACCTCCTGACAAGGAAACCACCATGAAAAACTTTTCAAAAGCAAACTTCTCACTACTTAAGACTGAGGTGGTAAGTTTCAAAACTCCCATGGTAAAGGATAATGCTGTCCAAGCTGCAGAATCCTTTACAAATGCCCTCTTTGAGCACCTACAAGAGTGCATGGATTGGGCTATCCCAAGCAAAACCAAGACTCACTCCTCCGAAAAGAGTAAACCTGTCTGGTGGACCCCTGCCATAAATAAGCTATACAATAAAATGAGGAAACTAGTACAAAATAGAGCCAAATCCCAAGAAGGGAAGACATCCCTGATTAGTTTCAGCAAGAAACTACGATCCCTCATAAAATCATCCAAGGCTAGCTTCGAAAGAAAAATCACCAAAGACTAAAGATAACCACAAAGCATGCTTTAGCTATGTCAAGAACCTAAGTGGCAACTCTCAGATCTGCTCTGAGTTAATGCAGAATGGCACAAAATATACTGAACCAACTGAAATTGCCAACATCCTGGCTGACAGGTTCAGTGCAAACTTCACCCCCCTCTCACCCCCAAAAGGGCCTATGACCATTCCAGAGGAATGTAGAGCACCAGTAATCACAGACACACAGGTTAAGACAGCCCTCTCCAAAGCCAAAAACACAGCATCAATGGGACCAGATGGTGCCCCAGGCTGTGTCTTACACGAGCTCCAAAATGAACTAACCCCTCATGTTAATACACTGTTCAAACTCAGCCTTTCCACAGGCTATGTTCCCATGGAATGGCGTACAGCAACAGTTATCCCACTCCACAAAGGTGGAGCCACAACGGACCCAGGGAACTATTGCCCTATAAACCTGACTAGCTTGGTCTGTAAAGCTATGGAGCACATCATCATGGAACTTATTAACAAGGACATTGGGAGCCTCCAAACATTGGACCCTACCCAATTCAGCTTTGTTAAGGGCAGATCTTGCCTCCTAAACTTAGTAAACTTCTTTGAAACAGTTACCAAGGCTATAGATGAGGGAAAGGTGGTCAACACAGCCTACCTAGACCTTTCCAAGGCCTTTGACACCATTCCCCACTCTGATATTATAGACAAGCTCACCAGCCTGAACATTAACTCCTATGTCACGAGATGGGTTGCCAACTGGCTCACAGATAGAACCCACACGGTAAGAGTTGTGGGTGCTAGGTCTGACTCTACACCGGTTACAGGTGGCGTTCCCCAGGGCTCAGCCCTAGGACCCCTCCTGTTTGGTATATACTTCTCTGAAGTACAGGCAAACACAAGAGTGCAGTGGCTTATCAAGTTCGCAGATGTCTGCAAACTAGGGACCATAATTGACTCTCCATCTGACACAGACATCCTCCAGATGGGTCTCACTGAGACAGATACCTGGCGTCAGAATCATGGCCTCAAGCTAAATGCCAAAAAGTGCATAGTCATCCCATTTGGGAAAAACAAAGTAACCACAAACTACCACACAGGTGGTAGTCTTCTAAATACGGAAAATGTAATCAGGGATCTGGGAACCCAAGTGGATAGTAACCTCTCCTTTGATAACCACATTGACAAAGTGAAAATCCTTCTATGTGGCCCATCTAATCATAAAAGGGTTCGCATCTAGATCAAAAGAAGTTATTTCCCCCTCTACTCATCTCTCATCAGGCCCATCATGGAGTGCAATGCCCCATTTGGGATGTACCTTACTAGACACCTGCAACAGCTGTAAACACCACAGAAGTACCTCACCAAGAGGATTACTGGCCTCAAACAGATGCCCTATGCAGCTAGACTAAAGAAACTCCAGCTGTACTTGGATGCAAACCACCTACTCAGAGGTGATCTCTGCCTGACATACAAGGCCATGTCAAACCTAGAATTGATGGGCATGCTCCACCTAAAGAAAACCAAATCCCTTAGAGCCACATGCTCGAGGGACAAGTTCCTGTCTCAGAGACTTCCCTTGCTCTGAAACAAGATTCCAATCTACATTAGGCAGAGCACCTCACTGACCATCTTCAAGAGAAATCTTGATGAGTGGATGGGAAACCGAAAATTTATCCCGGGATCACTTCAGTGGCCCTGCTGGAGAGAGGCACAGGAAACTAATCTAAAAGGGTGGAGAAAGTCAACACATTCTGGCTAGGCTTATAAATGCCCTCAGGCAGATAGCCTGGTACCAACCTATGAACCTATGAACCTATGAACCTATGAACCTATGATGTATCTTACACTAAGAATTGCTTCCATTATCCAATTTTCTTATCCTATGTTTTGCACAGATGAAACAAAACAGACAGCAAAACTGCAGATTTTATAATATTTTAGAGACATTAAAAAAAGAGATTTGGTAACCAGTTTAAAGATATGGTGCAGACAAGAAATGTGACATAATGCTTTAGATCCATGAGTCTTGAAAATGACTGCTGTGTTAGGGGAGAAGAAATAAGGCTGGATTCGGTGCTGGCTGGTGACATCAAAGAAGAGAGCTATTGGAAGCAAATGAATGGGCAGGGGTAATTAGAATGGGATTGGACTATAATACTCAAGGTTAACTTTTAGTATGGCTATGATTTTACAGAAATAGCTATCGCACATATCCATCATCCAGCAGTAGCATTCCTCCTTAAAATGCATGCCAGATCAACTTTGAACAACATTTGATTTCAAACATAGGAGGTAATTATAGCCACTTTATTGATAGTGTGTCTTATAAAGCTTGTTTCACTCAAACACAAAGTAGTCCTGCTAAGCCAAATCAGTGACAGTTTAAATGTAATCATATGATGCCAGAGGTGAGTGATATTTCATCCACAGACTGTTCTGCACCACCCAGTTACAGCCATTTTATTGATGGTGTATACAGTGGATGCACAATTGTGATCAAGTGCATTAATATCTACATAAACAATGGAAGAGTACTGTATTTAGCTGTTAATGTCAAACAAACACAGTGCCATCTGCTGCAATCCCCCCAGTGTGCACAGACACACAGACACACACACATGCTCACTGACATGTGAACATCAATTTATTGACTGTGTATACCTTAGATCGCTGCTTGTGATCAAATGATTGAATGATGAATAAAAGTATGAATGAATAAATGAGTAAATAAATAAATAAATAAATTACAGCCACTGTAATGTATTTCACTCTGCTAAATAAATAAATAAATTTCAGCCACTATAATGTATTTCACTCTGCTATCAGAGTCATAAACTCCAACCCTTAATAATCCCTGCCCAACACCCCCACACATACACATACATACATACACAGACACACACACATAGACGCAGACACACGCACACACACACACACACACACACACACACACACACACACACACACACACACACACACACACACACACACACACACACACACCAGCAGCAAACGTGCATGACAGTGTGTAGGTGATGGTGTTCAGTACAGTGATAGATATGGAAAGGCGGATGGACAGTCTACTATTTAGTGTGTACTTTTATATGATACATAGAGCAATTCCCTAAACCAGAGTTATATCAATAGGAGGTCAAATGGGGAATTCCCAAGTTATGAGGTACACATTGCAATTCTTTAGAAAGGAACATTTTATTTAAGGTGCTTGAAGCTAACATATTTGCTCTAAATTTTATGTTTGGATATGAGAACTTTATATTGATTTCAAGACAAAATTAGTTATTAATCAGGCTTTAAACAACCACTGAAAGCTGAAGTGGGGTATCTATTCTGGGTGTCCTGTATCCTGCTTCCTGTTCCTTCTGGACATTTACTCATTGATTTTGGCTTTGCATTGATTTTTGCTAGGTCAAGATATCACTGGATCACGGCTCTTGACATCTACATAACTTTTTGTTGACAACTGTGCCTTGCTGAGGAGGGACCTTTGCAGCTGCTCTGACAGTAGGGCACAGTCATGAAACTCTTCAAAGGCACCTCAAGGCTCTTTGCTGATAAGACTAAGTCCATCTATGTGAAGATTAATTATGTGCTTACTGCCAGGAAATATTCTTTCCAATTTATGGGTAATAAACATAAATATTAGGGTTTATGCTTAGGTGTACAATGTCATAGTTTGTCAGAGATAATTATGATTTGCTTTTTTCTATGTGAATTGATTGTGCTGTTCCTAGGATAAACTTCATTGATCATCTGGTTTTGGTTCTAAGATTATCACTGGTTAAGATGATGGTCTTGCCACTGATGCATGACATGTTCTATTAACTATAGTGTTTGGGTCATTGTTAAGTTGCATGTTCCCATGTCAAGATCCATCAAAATGTTCACACTTGAAAGAGAAACATCGCTACTGATAGCCTGGTAAAAACAAATCAACTTCAATCACATGGGGTATGACCATAAACAAGTCCTTCACATCTATGGTAACAAATGTACAGTTCTCACAGTATGTGATGTTGGACAATTTCAGAAAAAAATCTCATGAATGCCTTAGCATGTGTGGTTTGTCCTAAAAAAATATTTGCTGACAACCAATAGAGCCAAAAGTTCAGTTCTGGATCCTGCAGAAGTCACTGTTGGACACAGCAGTGGGTCATTCTAGTCCTTACATGTTTTGGGGATTCCACATATGGCTGTTATTATTGGCTGGTCAACTTTGAGAAATGTGAACAAATTAGAAGACATTCCAAATGCATGTATCACTTCATTCAACCAGGAGCTGATTCTACAAAATGCACAATTAATTCTATTTATAGAGGTTGATGTAAAATGAATACCATTGTATAGTTAGTCAAACATTTCACCAAAGTAGCCATGATTGTTCATCATGACCATCTCCTCTTTTCATGATCTGAATGGATCTATCTCTGGATAAAGAATGTAACAATCTCCTTACATCATTTGTTAAATTAAAAAAGCTTCTTGTTTGCGTGAAAACATCTGATGTCAGCTTCATATAATCTCTCATAACGATATATGGGAGATGCAAAGAGTGGATTAAATGTACTTGATCTCTCTAAAACTGTTGTATCATGATAGTTGTCATCACTTCTGAATAGCAGCTTTACATTCAAATTCCTTGTGTAAAGTTTTAGCTGCACTAATGTGTCCAGATTTAGACCATGTGATGAAGCAAAGGTAAAACCTCTTAAAAAATAAAATCATAGTCCATGTTCAAATTACTATAATTGTAAATATTCAAGACATTGACTTTAATGATGTTACCTAATGTAGTTGCAGCATTTACAGACATCATATTTGTTGTTGAAATGTTTAGTATCTTTGATTCCTGCTCCTGCCTCTGCATCTCTCCCTTTTTCTCTTGGAAAACAATTTTATGGGGTAATAACCATTGTTGTCTCAGGACATTTCCCTTGAGTGGAACACAACATTGGTCTGGTGCTTCTGAGTTATTCTTTTGGACCTCCACAAGTCAGGTTATAAAACAAACTTCATTTTCAGAGGTATCAATCTCTACATCTTACAGAAAAGTAATTGAATTATCTCCCCATCAAGGTACCTCATCAGTTGACAATGGCTTGTTGGTTTGGATAGCTGTTAGACTGGGGCACTTTTTTCCTTTTATAGTCCTGCCTGTCACGTGTCAACTATTTCTCTATCTCTTTTCTGTTCCTTATAAGAAACATTCAAAGGTATGTACTAACTTTTAAAAGTAATTTTTTTATTTTATTTTGGAAAAAGTGCAAATACCTGAGAGAGGTGGAAGCTGGGAAAAAGGCTGGAATACCCTGAATTCTACTGGAAGTTTTTATTAAAGGTATATCTGACCCCAGTGGTAAATTAAATCATTTTTGTTAACAGAGGCTTATAAGTAAAGGCACTAAACTTGTACATTATGGTCTACAGCTGACTATGTTTTTTTTTTTTACTATGGTTGCATTTTAATGTTAGAAAAAGTTTTTTATATATGTTTTGAATTTTAACCAGTAAGTTTTGATATTTTAGTATTTTTTTAGGTGACTGTCACTTTAAGAATGGCTTGGGAAGATTTTCACATCTCATGTGATTTAATTCACTGTGTGATTACACTGGTCATTTAAATCAAAATTGAGTTCTGATGAAGTTCTTAACAGTTTTTCAGGTTTATTTTCAATTCCAGACTCTTTAATTTCAAATAGTTTCCACTAATGGCAGCATAGGTATAACAGAGGCCAGACTAGCTGATGCAGTAGAATCTAATATTGTTTTACTTTCTTTCTTCATGTTGTATAATCTTTGAAATGTGGCAGACTTGTTTTGAGGGAGATGGTGGCTGTGTCTTGAAAGGTTCTGATATATAAATATATATATATATATATATATATATATATATATATATATATATATATATATATATATATATATATATATATATATATATATATATATATATATATATGGATCTAGGATGTTTGATCGAAAGATCAAACATCCGAATCCATAACCACCGAACATACTTTAACAAAAGCACTTTCATCGAAAAAGCGCTTTCGTTAAAGCATGTTAAAAAAAATATTACATTAACGTTTCTGCAGGGGGGCTTCACCCCCCCGAACCACCACACACACCCTACTTTAATATTCTCCCTCCGAGACCACACTACAGTGGGGAAAAGGGAATTTTCCCTTATCCGCACCATAGTACTGCCTCGGCAACAGGCATACTTACGCGAAATCACTTTTTCAGTGAAAAGCACTTTCGCGTAAGTAATGCTCGCCCTAAATGGATTTGGACGTTTGAATCGGTCAAATGTCCAATCGACCCTAGATAAATAAATATATATATATATATATATATATATATATATATATATATATATATATATAGGTTTGTAAGCAAAAGCTTACAATTTCGAACTGTCAGAACAGTGAATTTTTTCCTAGGGAAAAAAAATTGCTGTTCCAACAAAAAATAAAATAAATAAATAAAATACTTTAAACATTACATTAAGTGAAGGGCTTCACCCCCTCCCCACACCCCTTACTTAAATATACCAACTTCAAGACCGCACTACAGTGCCTAAAACGGCAAAGTGAGTTCTTTTCCATGGAAAGAATTTGCTTACAAGCTGCTTTGATATTTTGCCGTTTCAGGCTGTTGAGTTTGACCAAGACGCATTCGAAAGAATGCATCTTCGGTCTTCTAATAGGGAACCCATATATATATATATATATATATATATATATATATATATATATATATATATATATATACAGAAAGATAGATAGAGAGAGTTTACTTCCAAAATCATGAATTACACAACATAATCCATTCATATGAGTGACTCACAACACTGATAACGGCAGAGTAAGTAGGTTAGTCTGCCGAATGTCATGCCGAGTATTTGAATTTGGCATTTTTCGACATACTGTTTCCCCTGCACCTTTTACAACAGCAAGTTAAGCTCTGTTTTTCAGCAGTATGAATGTACTACATAACACTGAACTTCATGTTTTTGCAGGGGCAAGCCCCCCTGCACCCCCGTGGGTGGCTGCACCCCTCACTCCCTCTGTAAATGACATATTCCAACTCCAAGATTGCACTGCAGTAAGGAAAAGGATAAATCTCCTAATCCTCACTGTACCGCAATCTCTATTCACAACATTGACCACGTGTCAGTGAATATACAGTAGCATTCACTGCACCAAACCCTCACAAACATGAAGGTCGGCAATCCTGGATTCAGCAAACTATAATTAGACATCCTGTGTTCACCAAACCTTCATTCTTTATTTTGATAAACCTATATATATATATATATATATATGTGTGTGTGTGTGTGTGTGTGTGTGTGTGTGTGTGTGTGTGTGTGTGTGTGTGTGTGTGTGTGTGTGTGTGTGTGTGTGTATAGATACAGATATAGATATAGATAGCTTAGGCCCCTATAGACTTTTGCTCAAGACGTTTCAACCTGGCTTTCTAGATATGATTGAGCTTAAGACTACATACAGTGAATCACAATTTCCATGGAAAAGGTACACAAAAATTGCAGCCCAAGTACTCAGATCCTAGTAGCATGTGTACATCAGGCTATAATGCTCTCAAGCAAATGTTGCAATACAGAATATTATAAAAAAATAGAAGTGGCAAACTTTCTTGTCCATCCATCTCTTTGTTGTTGCACCTTTGAGAGAGAATAATCAGCAACAGTATATATATGTATGTAAGCTTAGAAAAGTTAAAACCCAGTATTCTTAGAGGACTAACAAATCAAAGTTTCATATGAGCAGTTGCCATTTTTAGTATAAGCAGTTAACTTCTAATGTTTTAATATCTGTGTGGAAATGCTAAACTGTCACAGAATTTCAAGAGCGCTCTTTCTAAATACTCTTCTTCCCTTGACAAAGTGTCTAGTATATGTGTCAGAAAATTCAAAAACAAACCAACCTGATGCAACACTGTCATAAACAAACAATAAAACAAAACATGGAAACTCCTGAAATTGTTTAGTAGTTCCAAAACTCATTTTCTTAAGGATGTCGTCAAAAAGATTGCAAAAAAATTGAAGAATGCTATCAGGTCCACTAAAGAAGCCCATGAATTTAAGCTAGCGTCTGAAACCAAGAATAATTATAAATCCTTCAGTGATGTTGGAAAACTAAAATGTCCTACATTCCACAGAATCATTTATAATGATTCTCCTGTTCTGACCCAATATTATTGCAAACAAATTTCTTGCCAGCTTCACACCTGATACTTCTATATAGAAAGCCCCACAATAGTGAAATGCCTTACTCTCGGATTGACTTTACTGCTCATTTACCGAAAGAGACAACCAAAACCAAAGCTACTTCCTCCATGGGACCTAACAATATTCATGGTTGGAGAACAGTTAAACAATGCCCTTGCAGGCATATTCCTTATAATGTTTAAGCAAAATGTATCTGCTGGTATTGTTCCTGATGAGTGGAAAACTACAGTGGTGATACCTCTCCATGAGAGTGGTATTGTATTCGATCCAGGTAATTTCAGATCTATAAGTCTCATAAACCTCAACTACAAAGACATGGAAGGTATTATAGCTGACCTTATCAACTGTGATATCAAGTACCTTGTTAGACTTGACCCTCAACAATTTGCCTTTGTAAAGGATATATCCTGTCTATTTAATCTGATAAATTTCTTCAAAAGGTCTACCATGTTTGCAGGCAGTGACCATGTAGTGCATGAAGCATATATTTTTTTTCAGACTTTAACATTTTTTTTAATTTTGTAATTACATAATATAAAACATATTGTGAAATCCACATACATGGTTCACCCCACGTCATGAAATGATTGCTGTGACATTTTAAACAGGGCTACCATTTAGCAATTTTAGTTTCTATTATATTCCAGAATATCAGTTCTTTCACTTATGCATTTTTCTAACAAGCACATCATCTCACTACTCAATTATTTCCCCGTTTTATTAAAAATATACATTGATAGAATCAATATCTTCAGAAAATGCAAAAGCACATGAGGCAGTAAATCTTGAAAATTATGTGATCTTTTTAAGTGCTTACATCCAAAATATAGGCAGATATATTCTGTCATTCAGGAAAGTGCCACCATATGAGGTATTTATGCATAATATATTGTAATATGCATGGCATTGGTCAACTACCTGCCCAAGGCCTTTGACACCATACACCATGTTGGCATTATACAAAAGCTAAGTGCTTTAAAAATTGATGCATATGTGTTAAGATGGATAAGAAACCTAATGGCGTTATTGCTAAATACTAGGAGCCTAAACAACAAGCTCCACACCCTGTAAGTTCTCCTCACTGTAGAGAATGCAGACATCTGTCCCATTACCAATGGTTTACATTCAAAGAATGAACTCCAGCAGTGCAAGGTTTCAGTGCCATCCACACATTAAGACCATCAGCTGCACAGACAGGGACAAAAGGTGGAGGAATCTCAATCTATATTAGCAACAAACATAACTCTACTTTCATTAAATAGGATGCTGCCCTGGAATTTATCCATGTGCAAATAAACTTTTAATAAAGTACCATACCATATCCTAGCAAGCTATAATTCACCTTCTGTGTCCCTAGAACCTCATAGCTCATACATAGACTTACTGGAGACATTCATCATTAAACCAAATGCTTTATTCATGGGAGACTTTAACTACCCCTCTACAGACTGGGAAACATTCACTGCATCATACTCACAGGCACAATTCCTGGACTATATTAACATGGATACCCCTGACCAGATAGTGCACACACTCACCAAATGTTCAGACTTACTGGAGCTGGTACTTAATATGAGGGAGTGCTGCACCTCAACAATATGAGAGAGTGATGCATCCCACCCCACCCACAATGCCTTGTCCTCCCTGATGAGGTTGGACCACAAAGCTGTGTTCTTTGAAATAAATATCAACGTGATAATCCCAGAAAACCCTGCAACAGTTATGAAGTATTCCAAAGCAAACTATATCCTAGTAAGTGACAGTTTGCCAAAATTCAGTGCCCCTCTCAATCCAAAGTTCACAGCAACCTATGTGGAATTGTTCACAGACACCTTGTATAAATGTGTAAATGGCTGTATAGAGGCTGCTGTACCTACTAGAAGTAAGCCTAAGATAAACTCTTAAAACAAACCTCAGTGGTGGAATCCTAACCTTAACAGGTTATATAGCAGAAGGAAAAAGTCAAAAAGTCATGGCTAAAATCAGGAAGAACAACATCCATAATGGTATAAGCTCTCTAATTAAACTCAACAGGAAATTAACAGGACTAATTAAGTGCAACAAGGCCAGTTACAAGGTTAAGAAGCCTCACAGGCTAAGCACATCCACAAGTCTTTCTACGGCTGTGTTCAAAACCTCAAATGCGGTACACATCAGTGTGCCAAACTAGTGGTCAGTGGTGCCATCTTCAATGAGCTGAGCAACATAGTGAATTTGTTGGCTGACAAATTCAACTCAAACTTCACTCATCATTCCCTTCTTGCCTCCCCCATGAAATACTTACTTGAATAACCCCTCCCAGCTATTAACATGGAGGAGGTCCTGGTGGCACTCACTAAGGACAAAAACACAGCCTCAATGGGCCCGACAATATCCTGGAATGCCATGCTTGCTAAATACCTTTCAACATGACCTATCAAGACCACTTGAGTCACTTTTCTTTTTTTTCAAAACAGGTTTATTGTTTTAACATATAAGAGAAATATCATAACAATTTTATACAAGTAATTAAAAATAGGTATTATTATAATATTCAACAAAACAACTAAAGTATTTACAAAGACATCCACTACAATCAGATCAATTAATTAAACTAAAATACCATGCTATTGAAATTAAAATTTTTTTAACAAATTTTGTAAATTATCCCATACAATAAAATAAGATGTTTTTCTGTTTGTTCTAGTCCTAATTGTGTTTATTTCCATATGGCACACTATATTCATAACATTTTTAAATTCATTGAACGAAGGAGGTGTATCTGAAATCCAATTTCTAGTTATTATTTTCCTAGCCACTGCTAGAATAGACCATAACAAGGAAGCTTAACCTTTTAACACTTTGAGGTACAGGTGTGTTGAATAATATAAGAGATTTAGAAATAATGAAATTATCTGTAAAAAGAGCCTGCAAAATTCATTAATTGACTTCCAGTATTCTTTCAACTTTATACAGTCATAAAACATATGAGCCCAGTCAGCATTAATTTCTACATTACATCTCTTACATAGATTATCTTTATTATTTATTTTATTCATCATCAAAGGTGTATAAAAGATCTATGTAAAAATTTCCATGTATAAAGTCTCCAGACAATGGAAGACGTAGTTCTATAAGCAGATTCCAATATATATTGTTTGTCTTGTTGATTTGGTGGGTCCCCATTAATAGAAGTGAAATAATTCCAGTATGAATCTACACTGTAAAAAGTTTCTTGTCTGATAACTTTATGTATGTATGAAAGTTTACCTTTATCAGAAACTTTATGTTGTAAATTTAATATCAAGTAATCAATCAGTGTTGGAATAGATTCTTTAACAGTTATAGACATTAAATCTATTTTATTAATGAGATGTTGTCTAAAGGTCTGAACCTCTAACCAGCAAGTTTCTCTTAGCTCAAATTCTTGTTTTAAGAAATCTAGATTTTTAACTTTATTATCAGATATCAACTGATACCAGTACTTTAGATCATTATCTATAACTAAATGAGTTCCTTCAGAAGTAGATGACAAAAGCATACCCTGAGTATACATTATAGGAAATACAATAAAATTCCATTCCTATACTTAGGGTGCATGAATATAAAGTTACGATAACTAATAATAATATTTAATGGGTAACAAACCATATGTTTAGGTGTAATAGGTGAAGTACAAAATTCCTTTAGTAACCATAACATGGAGTTATTTACAATCATATTTTTATGTGCTAAGGAGATTTTCATGAAGTGTATACTAATTAGCTCCCAATAATCTTTCCATTTTGTGACATATGACTGATCTATTAATAAAGTAATAACTTTTACAATAGAAGAGATAGTATATAAATTAAAGTCTGGAAAAGAAATGCCCCCTTGAGACCAGCTATTAGTATGTTTCTTTAATGCAATCCTAGGTCTATTAGGTGCCCATAAGAAATTTAACATTAGTGTGTTCAGTTTCTTGATAATTATTTTTGTAGGTGGAAGTATTATTGATTGTATTAAGTATAAAATCTTGGGGAATATTATCATTTTAATAACTTGAGTCACTTTTCAACTGTAGCCTCAAAATAGGCTTTGTATAATGAGAATGGAGGATTGCAATGGTTATCCCACTTCACAAGGGTGGACCATTAAATGATCCCAGAAACTACACATCTATTAATCTTACTAGTCTAATATGCAACGTCATGGGACAAATTATCATGGAATTGATTACCAAAGACATAGGCAACCTTGAGATACTGCACCCAACCCAGTCTGGCTTTGTCAAGGGAAGGTCATGCCTACTAAACCTGTTGGACTTCCTTGAGAAGGCACCAAGGCAATGAATGAGGGGAAAATAGTACATACTGCCTGGCTAAAGTGTTTAATACAATATTCCACTATGGTTTAGTTGACAAACTCAACAAACTGAATATAAAGTCCTACATAACCCACTGGATTGTCAGCTGGCTCACCAACAGGACCAAGAAAATCAGGATTGATGATACCACTACACAAGTAGCCCTTTTACCAATGGAGTAACTCAGGGCTCCATCTTCGGACCGCTCCTATTTGGCATCTATGCCTTGCAGACAAAGGTTAATGTCGAGGGCCTTTGGCTGACAAGGATCAAAGATGACTGCAAATTAGGACCTATCATAGATTCCCCCCATGACACAAACACCTAACAAGACCATCTAACACAGACAAATGACTGGTGCCAAAGTAACTGACTAAAACTCAATGCCAAGAAATGCATTATAGTGCCTTTAGGGAAAACTACCACTCAGGCTAATTACTCCATCGATAAGACACCCATAAGAGATGACCCAGTAGTGTATCTGGAAACATATATAGATAGTTATCTGGCCTTTGACCAACATTTGACTAAAGTAGCAAGAAAATCTTTCTATGCCTCTAACAGATGCCCTACACAGACCGTCTCAAAAACCTCCAACGTTACTCCGTCGCATATCGCCTACTTAGAGGCGATCTCTGCCTAACATACAAAGCTATGTCAAACTCAGAGCTATTGGATATACTCTACTTAAAGAAATCTCAATCTCTCCGAGCTTCACAGTCTAGGGACCTAAACCTTGTCACCACAATAAACAGAACATGCTGGAAGGATAGATTCCTGCCCCAGAGACTTCCCATACTCTGGAACAAACTAACTATCTATATCAAACAAAGCTCCTCATTAGCACACTTCAAGAAAAATCTTGATGATTGGATGGGAGATAGGAAATTCACCTCGGGAATCACTTATGTGGCTCTGCTCGACAGGGGCACAGGAAAATAATTCTCTTGGGTGCCGAAAGCCATGGTATCTTTTTGGCTAGGCTTATATAGGCCCTAGGGCCAATAGCCTTGTACCTACCTATGAACCTATTTAACTCAATATATAAGTAAGGGCATGGCATCCAGGTCCAAGGATGTTATAGTGCCACTTTATTTGGCCCTTATCATGCCCATCATTGAGTGGAATACCCCCTTTCATATACTTGGCCAGACATATGCAACAGTTGGAATGCCCACAAAGGTCCTTACCGCAAGAATTCAGGGCATATACACATTGTCCTATACAGGTCATCTTAAAACCCTATATCTATATTCTATCTCTTACAGGTTACTGAGATCCGGTCTATGACTGGCATACAAGGCATCCTTGGATCTAACTCTGATGATCATTTTGCACATTTGCAAAACAGACACTATCAGAACCAGATATTTAAATGTTGCTTGTGACATAAATAAGACATATTAACGAGACAGATATGTGTCTCAGAGAATTCCCAAGCTCTGGAACAGACTCCCCATTCATGTAAAGCAGACTCCATCCCTAATCCTATTTAAGGGTAACCTTATCCAATGGATGGGAAATAAGAAATTCACCCTAGGTCTGGCCCTCATGTATCTGATAGACAGAGGCAGAGAATAATGCCCAAACTAACATACCACCCAATATAACCTGTAGAAGCTTCCTAAATAACATACCTCCCTCCTAATAAATATCCATGATACATAGGGACACAATTAGGTTGGATTGCATGGCTAGGTTTATAAAGGTCCTAGTGGTCATTAGCCTAGTATAAACTTATGAACCTTTAAGCAAACTGGCTAAAAGACAGAAGCTACACAGTGCAAATTGCAGGTACCTCATCAGAAAGTATGACAGTGAACAGTGAAGTACTTCAGGGCTTGGAGCTGGGACTGCACCATTTTCCTATTTATTTCTTACATCTCCAGACAGAGACCCAAGTCCTCTGGCTAACAAAGTTTGTAAGTGACAGCAAACTGGGGGCTGTTATTATGTCACCTTACAAAACCCAAACCCTCCAAAAAATAACTCCCCATAGTAAACTGCTGATGTGCCAATAATGGACTCAAACTATATTGCAAAAACTGTAGTAATGTCACTTTTGGTAGACAACCCATCCACTGGTCATTCTGTATACACAATACAAAACAGACATGTAGCTAGTTCAGGACGAGAGGGGTAATCACTCTGAGTGCAAAGTGTTGGGAGTGTGTGATCAGCCATACACCATCCTGTTTTTCAGTTGAAGACCTACCAGGAAGTGGGGGTCATAGATGTAACTGTAATAACCTGATAGCTACAATTTTGCAACTGGATTATTACAGTAAATTTTGTTTCTTTTTTTTGCTATTTAGAGGAAGATCTAGCTGGGGGACATGGATGCAACTTTAATAATTCAATCGCTACAATGTAGCAATCTGGTTATTACAGGGAAGTGCTTCTTTTTTTAACTTTTTTATGTGCATGTCAGTGGTAGAGCTAGCTGGGAGAGGGTGCATGGACGCAACTGTAATAATCTGATTGCTTGAATATAGCGATCAAGTTATTCGTTTTTTTTTTTTTGCAGATAAGATTCAGTTGGAGTGGTGCGCTAACTTGTGGTATTGACACAGGGCACTGATTGAGACAGCTCCACCTCTGACACAACACTACAAAATAAAAATGTAGTCAGGAAACTAAGTTCTTGGGTCAATAGCTTATCTCTTTTGATCATCATGTGATAGTAGTTGTCAGGATATCCTTTAATCTATCCCAACTAATTGCTAAAGAAGTATCATCATGATCTAAAGAGGTAATCACTCCTTTATATTCAGCATTGATCAGGTTAATTATCGAGTACAATCCTCTCTTTGCTATGCTTCTTACTAAACACATCAAGCAATTAAAAATACCTCAAAGTATCCTAACCATAAAGATCATAGGCCCAAGGACCCTGAGTTACTAAGAGAGAGACTGGAAGCTCTATTCTTTCATTTAGTATCTTATAGACTTTGGAGGGGGTGATCTTTGTTTCACTTACTTCTGGAACTCTTGTTTCTTTGCAAGTCCAATATCTCCATCAATAGTGGAAACATAGATCTAGCTTAACATCAATAAATGAATAAAATGTATTGCAGGGTCAGAGTTATAACTAGATGACTAGATGGGTATCCATAACTTTATTCTGAGATTGACTGTTATAACCCTTCCATAGAATGAAGGTACAGCCTGAGAAAGAATACTGGCAAGGTGTGAATGGTCATAACGCTCAGTATCCTTGGAATATCTATGAATTTATGAATTTTGCATTTTCACAGCCTGAACCTTTTCAGATTTTAAAACACTACTGTTTACCTTTTTGTGGTAACTTCCTTTTAAGTTTTATACAATACACATCTCAACACTGTCTTGATTCCAGTGGCTTGTACTTTTCTCAGCTAGTTAACCTTTCTTATTTTAAGTACCTTACAGACCTTATTGTAACCATACTCTTTGTAATAGCTGGTTTTCGACCACTGACTTCCAAATATAATCATTATTACATTCTGTCTAATGCACTTAGTTTAACTAGTGCATTTAACACATGCTTACTGAATTGTAGTCCTGAACTAAATGAAGTATGTTATACTGTCATCTCTGACTGTGGGCATGGCAGAGACCTTTGCTTGGAGATGTCACTGGATGTTTTTTATGAATGGAGGGTTCCTTAGAGGTCTTTGTCTTGAATGTATTGGTACTTTATTTGAGTACTTTAGTTGTTTCTGATGAAACAGAATATTCAGGATGGTGTCATGGCTTGTCAGTCATGAGGTCCTCACATGGCCTTTATGATGTGCACATACTGATCTCAACATTCCAAGAATTTTTTCTACCATAACCATTGCACAAATGCAATAGTTAATTATAACTTGTAATCACAGTAGATATGCACATATATTTATCTGTCTAGATGAATTGATGATTTACAGTAGCCAGTCATCCAGCATGTGTTTTTGAGACTGGAGTGTCCAAGCATGCACAGACAGACACACATACACACACACACACACACACACACACACACACACACACACACACACACACACACACACACACACACACACACACATAGACACACACACACACACACACACACACACACACACACACACACACACACACACACACACACACACACACACACACACACACACACACACACACACACACTCATAGACAATATGTTGTATATAGACAGTCGCCAGAGGTCTAAACTGAACTCTATACCTCAGAGCTGTGAGGAAGAACATTAACCACTGAGCCACTATGCTGTCCATTGGCAAAAATAAAATAATCAAGTAGGTACTACTGCTTGGACGAAGGGTGTATCCTTGTAATCTTTAATCTGTTGCTTGGTCTCAAGATAGTGTTCATGAAGATCAAGCCATGGTCCCCACATTCCTTCAGCAGTAGAATACAAGTAGGATTTGTGTTTTCTACCCATTCCTTCCCAGTGAAGCAAGTCCAGAGTCCTGAGTCAAACTCAGCTGTTACACTTAAATCTTATGAGAAATGGTACTGTCTTCTTCTGTACCACTGGTCAAGATATAATCAGGAAAGTTACAGAACTCCATTGCAATCAGAGTTAATTGTTGAGGCTTAGGTCTTAAAAATACTGAAGTGCTGACTGTTGATCTTAACACACAAGGTAATGTGGCATTTATTGATTGCAATGGACAACTCTGAAAGGTGATATATGGGCTTGTTCCTGATGTTAGTATACAGTGAATATAAAAAGTTTACACACCCCTGTTAAAATGTCAAGTTTTTGTGATATAAAAAATGAGATCACAATAAATCATTTCAAACTTTTTCCCACCTT
This sequence comes from Protopterus annectens, assembly GCF_019279795.1. Classification (NCBI taxonomy): domain Eukaryota; kingdom Metazoa; phylum Chordata; order Ceratodontiformes; family Protopteridae; genus Protopterus; species Protopterus annectens. The sequence continues at coordinate 244,683,307 of NC_056734.1, forward strand.
TAATGTGACCTATAACCTGTACAATTCAATTGAAAAGCAAACAAATCTGTTGGGGGAAAATATAAAAAAAAATGTACAATAAACTGGTTGCATAAGTGTGCACACCCTTAAACTAATGCTTTGTTGAAGCACCTTTTGATTTAATTACAGCATTCATTCTTCTTGGGTACATACCTGTCATCAATTAAAGAGACTCTGATTAACCCCAAATAAAGTTCAGCTGTCCTAGTAGGATTTTCCTGACATTTACTCAGTTGCCTGCTACAGCAAAAGCCATGGTTCCCTGAGAGCTTGCAAAACAACAAAGGGATCTTATTGTTGAAAGGTATCAGTCAGGAGAAGGGTACAAAAACATTTCCACAGCATTGGATATACCATGGAACACAGTGAAGACAGTCATCAAAAAGTGGAGAAAATATAGGACAACAGTGACATTGCAAAGAACTGGACGTCCCTCCAAAATTGATGAAAAGACAAGATGAAAAATGATCAGGGAGGCTGCCAAAAGACCTACAGCAACACTGAAGGAGCTGCAGGAATTTCTGACAAGTACTGATTGTGTACTACATGTGACAACAATCTCCCATATTTTCCATATGTCTGGGCTATGGGGTAAGGTTGCAAGAAAGAAGCCTTTTCTTACACATAAAAACACCCAGGTCTGGCTAAAACTTGCAAAACAATACATCAAGTCTCCCAAAAGCATGTGGGAAAATGTGTTATGGTCTGATGAGACCAAGGTTGAACTTTTCGTCCACAATTCCAAAAGGTACGTCTGGTGCAAAAACAACACTTCACATCACCAAAAGAACACCATTCCCACGGTGAAGCATGATGGTGGCAGTATCATGCTTTGAGGTTGCTTTTTTTCAGCTGGAACTGGGGCTTTAATCAAGGTGGAGGGAATTATGAGCAGTTCCAAATACCAGTCACTTTTGTAAAGTTTTGGAATGGCCCAGCCAGAGCGCAGACCTAAATCCAATACAAAATCTGTGGGGTGACCTGAAGAGAGATTTGCACAAGAGTTGCCCTGGCAATCTGACAGATTTAGAGTGCTTTTGCAAGGAAGAGTGGGAAAATATTGCCAAGTCAAGATGTGCCATGCTGGTAGACTCTTACCCAAGAAGAGTGAATGTTGTAATTAAATCAAAAGGCACTTCAACAAAGTATTAGTTTAAGGGTGTGCACACTTATGCAACCAGCTTATTTTACGTTTTTTATTTTTTATATTTTTCCCCCTAATAGTTCTGTTTGTTTTTCAATTGAATTGTACAGGTTATAGGTCACATTAAAGGTGCGAAAGTTTTGAAATGATTTATTGTGGTCTCATTTTTTCATATCACAAAAACCTGGCATTTTAAGAGGGGTATGTAAACTTTTTATATCCACAGTAAGTGGAATGGATGCATCCACCTTTGCCATCTTCTGTTTTCTAGAGTAATGTGAATTTTCCACTACTGCATTCTAAATAATCTTCATCTGCTGTGCTTGTTTTCTTAAGAGCTGAAATGCTGGGGCTAGTGCTTGCAAGTTACCAGGTAATGATAATGACTGTTCTTCCTGTCTATTCAGTTTCTATGACAGGGCAAATATCCCACATTGCAAAGCTCATTTAAAATCCTTCCTCTGACTACAAAGAAATGAATTCTTGCTGCACATGGGTACCTAGAGAGTGGAATGTGAAATCAGCCTAGTGCACTACACATGCATGGTGAGTAAAAAGGGCCTTAAAAGAGAACTGCTTATTCACTGGTGCAGTTGCCAAGATATCGTATATAGCTGTAAGTCTCGGTGCAAGGCCACCATCATTCGAGTGCTGCCAGTTATCAGCAGATTCAAAGCTGGCCAATTCCCTGAACACATTCCCTGCCCTTTCTTGCTCACAACAATAGGTCAGAAGATAATCTAGGGATAATTTTACCCATAGAAAATCTTATATTTGAATGCTATTGCTGTCATGTGGTCTGGAATTGTCATATATATCATAGGAAAGGAAACTTTAGATATTGAATGCAGTATTTATGTCTAATCACTGGTGATATATAATGCATTTACAAACTCACATCTGAGGTGTGCTCTACACACAAAATACAATTTTTCATTCAGAATGCATGTCTGTTTCTGCAGTGTTGTACAGGAAACAGATTCTTGTTTCACCATCTTTTTTAAAAATACTTTTGAAACTGAGCAATGTCAAAATCCTTTGAAAACTGCAGGGTGCATATTGATAAGACATAGGGTGAGTGCTTTATTTTTTTTCTTTCTTGTGGTAAAGTAAAAGCAGACTAAGAAATATTGATGCTGCTGTTTTACAGTATTGCTCCGTCTGCAATAATAGAATTCCATTTAGCAATCATTCACCTAATAGTTCGATGACATAAAAGTGTCTGCAAAAGCATAAAATCTTTTAAAACTGAACCAACAAATGCTAATGCTTAACTGAGTAATTAAAATTTTATGTCATGTTATGTTAATCTAGAAAATACTTAGGCTTATGAAAAATTGATAGCACCCGCCATATTTTGCATGTAGATGCTTGTATTATTTTACAGGTGTGTGGTTTTCAGCATGAGCGTTTATATAGCTTTACAGTATATCTCATAAAATATGGGAAACACATTTTAATGGAGTGTGGCATATATGTAAGGCTATTTGGCTGAGGCACTACGAGTTTACAGCATTGGTGTTGTTATTAGCTGCTATTTTAGCTTGTATTATATGAACTGGTTCTTATTGAAATCCGAATTGTCTTTGTGGCTGTTTATTCAAAATTGGAGTATTGAATAAATGCATTTTTTAATGCAATTGGAGCAGTGATATCACTGGGTAGCGGTGGTTCGTTTCTTCATCTAGTGTTTTTGTTGTTCACAATATATGTAACTTACTCTGTTATGAGAAAGCATTTATTCTTACCCTCAGAGTTGAAGTTAAGCATAAATCATATAGCCATTAAGTCTGCATTCATAAGGACTACAAAACAAATGCATGCCTTTAATTAAATCATATATCGTGATATGTTTTTGTCTGAACTCCCTCACTCCCTGTGGCTCTTCCTTTTAAAATTTGCAATGTTCAAAATCTTAAACATCAGACAGAAATTATTATTACATAAGTTCTATACACAAAAGAGAGTTTACTTTCTTAAGTAATATAACGGTAATCGTATGTTATGTAACTATACAGAGTTTCTGCAGTGGACTCGTAAAACAAATGGGGACTCAGAGAATGGACAGTAAATTTCACTGAAAGGCATAAGGGGAAATTCAATGAAGCTAACAACATTTTTTTACTCTGTGCACATTGCGTCACGATGCTTACATGAGCGCGAACAGTTCTAGATTCAGTAAACCCAGTGTAGAGGCACGTAACCACACGTAAACAGGGGACACTTCCTTGCAATGCCAATTTTGCCTCAAGTATTTTTATTTATTTATTTATTTATTTTACATTTGTTAACTGGGCTAGTCCAACTGGATATATATCAATTTTCATCAGAGGCCTGGGGAGAAAAGCTCCACAGTGACATTTAAAAGTTTATAATGCACAATTATAAGAGAAAAAAAAAATGTTAAGACAAAATAAAATGAGAGATCAGTAGTTACAAAGTCATACTATTTAAGCAAATACCATATTCAAAAGAAATTATTTACACAAAATGAGTTAAAAATAATAAGAGAGCCTTAGCTAAAGAGAAGTATGCTAATTATGAAACACAAAACCTTTGAAAGGAACAAGATACTCTTTCAATTAAGATATGGGAGGTTGTTTACAATATGTTCACAGTTTAATTCATCTTCTATTCGCAACAATAATTTCAGACAGTTACCACTGCCCAGGGTTAAGTAGTGATAAAAAGGTAAGGGGAGGCAGGATAGAGAAAAATGGCAAAAGTGAATGCAGACAATTAGTCAGGGTAACAGCAAGGGCATAACAGTGAGCTTTAAGATGTTGCTTCAGCCTTTGCTTAAAGAGTGGGAAGGAGGGAAGTACTGTTAGATCTGATGGCAACATGTTCTAATATTTTCCAGTAGTATTAGAAAACAAGGAGCCACCTGCAAGTTATTAGACTTGCTAATGCTAGCTAGTAATTTAGTGGAAGAGCGTAAGGAATTGAGGTTTGCATAGGGGATAATAAGGTTAGAGAGTATCGGTGTGTTGTTAGGTTGGTAGAATATCCTATGAACAATGGTAAGTTGGGAAAGTATCAAGATGTTTTTTAGTTCAAGCCAGTCTAGCTGTTGTAGGTTCAGACAGTGATGAGTTCTGAATGGGTTCCCAGTGGCAAACCTGGCAATATTATTATAGGAGTTAGTTTAGTGAGATTATTTTTCTTTAGGTTGGTATATATGGGGGAAGCATAAAGAAGAGTGGAGATTAGATGGGAGTGGGCAATTGTAGTTCTGGCTGTTGGTGTTAAGAAGGGTTTTATTCTATATAGGGAGCCCAATTTTCTATTTAAGGTTTTTATTGTGTTATTTATATGATTGTCAAATGTAAGGTTATTGTCAATTAAGACTCCTAATAGTTTGGTGGTAGAGTCTGGGGTTATAATGGTGCCATTATTTGATTTGATTGAGAAATTGATGGGGGGGGGGGCTTACTGTTAGGTGTGAAGAGTAAGAGCTTGGTTTTTATTTACAGCTGAATTTCATACAAATTAGCCAGACATAATATATCTGTGTACACTCTGTGTCTGTGTCAGTAATGTATGTGGAAATTTTCCATGTACAGGAGTCTACACTGAAAGAAAGGGATGTAAAAGTGCACAGATATGGACATAATTCCACTGAAAAGGTAAGATCACATACATAAATGTGCAAAACATACATTGTGGATGGCTGAAAATGGGAGGGATTATATGAACTCTATGTTTAACATAAAAATAAAACAAAATTGTAAAATAACACTTATAATGTACTTCAGACAAATGTACTATAAGACCTTGCATCAGGTCTATAAAATGGTACATTCATGTTGTTGCCCAACTTACACGGCTATGAATTATGTAGTTTACTGGCTGTCAGCAAGAATATTATGCAAATGAGGGGTAAATGCCCTGGATTTGTTGAATCACTTAGGAGAACAACCATGTCCTCATATCCACTTTGTGCAGGCTCCTGCACGATGTTTATATTTCTACTGGATTTGGATGACATCGGGGGGGGGGGGGTCATGTTACTTTTAGGATATTTCACGCACAGTGCACGTGTTTGCACAGCATGCCACTTGTTGCAAATGGTTTGAGCATAGCTTAGCATTATCGCATGACCAGACCTCCCATGTCACAATCATGATGTAGCTAGCTATGAATGAAAACCTGATCTATTCAATTAATTATATATAGTTTTATATAAGCTATGCTGCCTGACTTTGTGCATAGTAGCATGTTGAGCAATAAAGTAGAGCCTTTAAATCATGTCAATTATATCCTAAGCAGGTGAACTGCATCATAATTAGCTAATCCCACATGATGTACCTACACCACAACTGTATAGTATGCATACACCCTGCATTCTGATTTTCCCTAAATATTCTGAACCATTGGAGTAGAGACTTGAAAATTTTAACTGAGATAATGCTAGGGGCTGCTGCAGCTATTCTACAGCTGTATGTGCTAGAGGCTAATGTCCGTGCTGCTGATGCTGCTGACAATAGGCCTAGGCCAAGAAGGAGAAGAGTGTTCAGACCCAGAGTAACATTCCAGGAACTACATGAACTGAAGACTGTAGAGAGCTACACGGTGGAGATGGACATATTACAAAAACTCAGTGAGCTCTGCCGCCCTCAACTCAGAGCCAGAGCTAACAGAGGGGAACCGTCCCATTGGAAACTAAGGTATGTGTAGCCCATCAGACACTAGCGACAGGTATGTTTCAAAGACCAACTGGGGAAATGATGGGGGTGTCACAGGTATCTGCACCCAGGATACTCCACCAATTCCTGGATGCTATGCTCCCACATGCCATTGAGCACATATCTTATCCCCTTTTCCCTGAGGTGAGGGTCAGCAATATGCAGCACTTCTACCATGTAGCACACTACCCTGGAGTACTAGGTGTCATAGATTGCACTCATGTACACATCAAGGCACCACGTGGTGAGCAGGGGAGCATTTACGTTAACCACAAGGAATGCCACTCCATTAGCTGCCAAGTCATGTGCAATGCATAGGGGATTACCATGAATGTGTGTGCTGGCAAGCCTGGCAGTTATCATGACTCCCATATCTGGCACACATCACAGCTGTACCAGATGCTTGCTGGGGTGACATTGCACAAGACCATTTACTGGGAGATGCTGGCTATACCCTGGAACCATGGATAATGACACCCCTCAAAAATGCACACACTCCCAAGGAACAATACAATAATGATGCACATGCACAAACTAGGAACATCATAGAGCATGTGTTTGGGCTTCTGAAGTCACGGTTCCGGTGCATCCATATATCTGGTGGATCCCTGCAGTATACTCCAGCCACATGTGCACAGATATTCATAGTATGTGCTATGCTACACAATATGATCCTGTGGAAACAGCTGCAGCAGGATCAGCAAAGGGAAGGGATACACAGCCCCCCACCAGTGCCTAAGTCACCACAGCCACAGTCACAGGAGGACTCGGAGGAAGAACCCCCTGCTGATGTCCCTGTAGGCAGAAGTAGGCATGCTCTGTATGACCTGGCTTTGGCTAAGAGACAACGCATAGCACATTCACTGGCAACCTAGGGACCTAGGGAGTAACACCTTACTGTACTCACATACATGTATTAAAATTGATGCCAGCCAACTCGCACATCCTGCACCTATCCATGTATTGGCTGTGTACTTCTTGCATCAGACAGTCAGCCCTGAACTACAGTTGTGACAACTGCTACATTTGCAAAGTAAGTCAGTAACCTACACAGTAATCTAGTGGATTATTATAATATGTCATTGTAGCTATGGACCTGGTACATTATGCAAGTAACTATAGCGGGCTATTTGGACAGAAATTATATCCACATGGGACTACCGACACCCATTCTGCTATCATGTCTCCATTAGTAATCGGTAAGCCTCATGCATGGAATATTCATGCAGTCCTACTGCAACAGAATACTGGTACATGGGTCTATATCACAGCACCGAAATTGTAATAGTTCCAATCACATAACATCGAACTCAAGTGATTGAACTATTAAAAGTTCGAAATGATGTCAATGGCATTTTCAATGGGAAAACAACATAAAGGGTGTGAGCAGAGGGGCAAGCCCCCCTGCACCACCACAGCCCTCGCTACTTAAATATACCAAGTCCGAGATCGCGCTACATTGTAGGAAATGGAAATCTTCCATTTCCGCACTGTATTGCACTGAAGTGCAATCTCAGAGTTAGTATATTTAAGTAGCGAGGGGTGCAGGCTGGCTTGCCCCATGCATAGAGCAGTTTTTTTTTTTTGTTTTAAGCTTCACATGTTTTTTTTTTTTTTGACTTTCAAAGTATTACAGTTTGATCATTAAAGTTCGAACTTTAGTGATTCGAACTTGTAATACTTCGAGAATATGATATAGACCCCTGGTACATCATTCATAGAAGATGTTAGAAAGTGAGGGTAAATGATAGACTAGTGTGTACCCTAGAAAAACATGGATTTTTGTTCCCCCACTCCTCAAAACAGTGGTGCCCTTGCAACTGCCATAACAGTAACGCATCTATGCTATATGAGCATTTTACACAGTTAGTATGCGACACAGTGAGAGGACAGTAATGTACAATTTGAACTTACATCGTATATGTTAGGTAATTGAGAAATAGCAATCTACATATTTATGCAGGTGATTGTGTGGTGAATGATCGTCTTTCTGTCGAGCAGCTTCTGTAGCTCAAAGAACTAAGGCAGCTGGCTTATGTGATGGTGTTTAGGGCTCTAATCTTGACATATACTAATATTTTGCATGTGAAGTAGTAGTAAATTGTGTTTTACAGACTGTGACTCTGTGTGTGTTATACTATTATTAACCTCTTCCACATATTAATTAAACATTTGTGCACTGCACTGCATATCTAAGACCGATTTAAAAAGTCTTAGCCAATTTGCACAAAGTGCAGCAGTGCAGAAACAGGTTCAGTGGTCACACCATGTAGCACACATAATCCTGATCTGGAGTACAGCTAGGTGTAGGCTATAGTCAGGTTATGGAACAGTAAGTCTCTGATGTAAGCAATGTGCCTCAAATTTGCACACTGCTTAGCAATGAGTAAACAACCCAAAAATGCCACTGCGTATGGCTGTACACTTAATTAAGCAAAGTGCAAATCCATTGTTCCTCACGCAATTAAAAAAAAAAAATATATATATATATATATATATATATATATATATATATATATATATATGGGTCTACTGTATAAGTTCGAAAATACACTTCTTCAAACTCACACAGTAGACCCTGGGTTATGCGAAAGTGCACTTAATCGAAAGTGCACTTTCGCGAAACCTGCTTCAGCGAATGGGCTACTACTAATGTTTAGTAGTTACGGACCTTAGGGTTAGGGCGCGGGTCATGGTAAGGGATAGCTAGTAGGGCTATCCCCCTACCTTGACCCTCACCCTAAACCTAAGGTTCATGACTACCGCACCACAGTGGAGGATAGCCTGTCCTCCACTGTGGTGTGGTATTCACGGACCTTAGGGTTAGGGCACGGGTCATGGTAAGGGGATAGCTAGTAGGGCTATCCCCTTACCATGAACCGTGCCCTAACCCTAAGGTCCGTAACTACCACACCACAGTGGAGGACATAGCACGTTTTCCTGCTGTCTTCCACTGTGGTGCGATCCGTTCATAGAAGCTGAGTTCACGAAAGTGCACTTTCGAATAAATGCACTTTCGCGTAACTGAGTGATCTACTGCTCTTTTTCGAATAAGTGGTATTCGATGAAAAGCAGTAGACCCATATATATATATATATATATATATATATATATATATATATGTATAGAGCTGTCTCACTCTAGCAATATATATGTATAGAGATATAGATATAGATATATACACACACACATATATTATATATATATATATATATATATATATATATATATCTGTGTGTGTGTGAGTGTGTGTGTGTGTGTGTGTGTGTGTGTGTGTGTGTGTGTGTATGTGTGTGCGTGTGTGTGTGTCTATGTCTGTATTCCCCTACATACCCAAATCATGGAGAATAAAGCTGCACTATGACACATACAGTGTTGGACAAAAGACTAAAAGTAAGGGCTTAACATTAGATAATGTACTTACATAAATGTGTAAGTGCATAGAATAATGTATTGCATTTGGAGGACCATTGGGACATCTGATGTTCTGATTTCTGGCAGTCTTCTGTCACGTCATATGTAAATGATACGATAGTTGACAGCAAACTACAATTTAGTGTGAAACACATGTAAATATGAGTCAAACCTATGGACTTGCTGCAAACATCTGGACAATGGTGAGTCATACCACGTCTCCCTAAGACAGCATGCAGAAACCTTGAAAATGTATGGCACAGTATATGAATATGTCCATATATTGTGAAGACATATGTTTGAATGTACAGCAGCAACAGCACCCACACTCACTAAAGCCCCCTGTGTCTGTTGGATTTTACCACACATGCATCAACAACTGAACATGTGCAATGCATTATGTTGTGTGCTCACTCATTCACAGGACTAATTGAGTTTTGCCACAAGCTTGCCCATCCAAATGCAAACAGACACATATGTCCAAAGTGGGTACTGCTGTCACTTAGCTAGGCTACAAAACAATTTTCAGACTGCTAGGCTACTAGCTGCAGATGACAGTAAGACACAATGTGACTCTGCAGGCATCCCAAGCTGTTCAACACAGGGCTTGTTTATGTCCTGTAGGATTAGTTTACCTGCAGTCATTTACAAAGCAGGCTTGAGTTGTGGTGTGTGCATTAAGTATGGTGATCTGTAGTGTGTAAGACTAGATAGGTAGGGGTTCTAATCTCACTCTGGCCCATTTGGTGTGTATATGTGTGCGTACATATCTCCCCAAACAGCAAGTGTGAATCCCGCACTGACTTCCAAACAGGCATCAGTTTGTACTTTTTGGCCCTTGCAGTTGATGCAGACCTCCAAACTTTTGTCCTCCACAAGACCTGATGATGTCATCCACCACAAAATTATCTAAAGCCAAGCTGATGTTAAAGTTGAGCAGTGTTGCATGTGATATGTTGTGCATTTTGTAGTCAATAAATTTAGATAGGTAGTGGTTCTATTCTTGCTGCAGCCAACTCGGTGTGTGTGTGTGTGTGTGTGTGTGTGTGTGTGTGTGTGTGCGTGCTATGCAGTGTTCTGTAAACGTACATAAGTAGTGGTGCTACTGTAACTGCAGCCAACTTGGTGTGTGTCGATGTTAGCCAGAGCAATTTACATCAACCTGTGAGATCATAGGGGGTCTACTTTATTTACACAAAAGCTTAAAACAGCGAATGCATATGCATTGAACCATATGCATCGAAAGTGCGAACCATCGAAAACTGTAAAGAAAATCTCTGTAGGTGGCGATTTCTGTTTACTTCAATGTAGTGCGATCTCGGAGTTGGTATATTTAAGTAGCGGGGGGTGTGGGGGTGCAGCCCCCCACATGGGGAGTGCACGGGGGCTTGCCCCCCTCCTTACAGCTGTTAAAGGTCATGTTTGTTGTGTAGTTCCGTTTTTATTGTGAACCACAGCAGAGACAGCCAACCCCGAGATATCTTCAACACAAAGTCTTTAATAGACGTAACAGTGACAAAAAAACTGGCAGACAAAATTAAAACAAGCGCTTTCACCTGGCTGATACCAGGCTTTATCAAGATGTATGTGTGAGGAACCCTAACCCATTTATAGAATTCAATGGTCATCTGACCTACATCTAATTGATTAATTAGAGCAAATCAAAGTAAATTAAATTAATATAAATACAATTAAATAGGTTGCATTTTTAAAGGTGTAACAGCAGAATTAATATATGAAAGAATTAATAAATAAATATATATGCAACCTTAAAAACAATACCTATACTTGATTAAAACCATTGAGATTCAGTTAATACATTGAGTTTCTATGTATTATATTATAAATACTATATAAATACAATATACATATTCTAAAATATATATATATATGTGTGTAAACTTCTAAAACTTCTAAAATTCTACCATACAAATGGCTGTACATGTAAACCTAAAAATGCACCCACAACAAAATATAAAGTTTGCAATTTAATACATAGTTAATGAAATGAAGTTAATAAATATTAAGGCATTCTTTATACCATAGGTACTCCAAACTGTAATGCTGTATGACTACAAAGAATGTGCATAATAAATCATATATTATAACCTGGCCCTTCTAATCTTCAATACACTGTGGATACTAACATTGTCATTTAATCCAGGGGGTTTTGTAGCATTTAACTTTAATTGCCACATCAATTCCTTATATTCCAATGATGTTTCCTAGTCTCCCCCTCTTGGGTTCTGGGTTGCTTGCTCTAGAACCATAAATTTTAATTGCATGTTAGGACATTTTAAGGAATGCTTGTAAAAAGCATTAGTTTCTTTCCCTTTCGCAACGTCATATAAATACTCGTAAATTCTTCTTTTCAGAGACCTTTCAGTCTTCCCTATGTAAAAACTTGAGCATTGAGTACATAAACCAAGGTAGACTAATCCTTTACTTGCACAGTTGTAGTGTCCTGCTGATTTAACCTTAAAATTCCTTGCAGTTATATGCAAGCTGTTATTATTAATTATGTATGCGCATTGCTTACATGCCCCACATTTAAATGTACCTAGTCTAGAGGTAGGTTGTGCAACCATGTCGTGAAACTGTCTTTCAAATAGACCCTTCAAATTAACGTTCCTTTTATTCACAAAGTTGGGCTTATCCAATATTAACTCTTTAATGTCATCTTGTAATGTTAAAACTGGCCAGTACCTTGTCACAATTTTTTCAACTTGTGACGAGTCCTTACTAAACGTTTGTATAAATAAATTGCGTGTCTCAAATTGGGCGTCTATTTGGACACTTCTATTCTCATTTGGCAATGTACCTAAGAGCGGAAAATATTTACTTGTTCTGTTAGCAGTAACTTCTTCTGCCAACTTATTAATTAGATGCATAGGATAACCTCTTTCTAAAAATAAAACTTTTAAAAAATTAATTTCTTGCATAAATAATTGTTCTGTGCTACACATTCTAGCTGCCCTAATAAATTGGCCTTTCAAGATACCTTTCTTCTGGTGGAAAGGATGTCCACTCTCAAAGTGCAGATAGGAATTAGAAAAAGTCTTTTTCCTATAAATTTTGGATTGAAAAGTGCCAGTGTGCTGATTCTTAAAAAGAGAGACATCCAAATAATTCAAAACTTCATCACTAATATTATATGTAAACTTTAAAAATTGTGTGGACGAATTAATATAAAACATGAAGTCTGTGAATTTATTTAGGTTACCGTTCCATAACACACAAATGTCATCCAAATAACGTTTATAATGTGTGATAAACCTCGACCAGGGGGTTAAAAATATAAATTTATTCTCCCAGTAGTGGAGTACGAGGTTGGCATAGGATGAAGCACATGGAGCACCCATGGCAACCCCCTTTTTTTGCTTGAACAGTTCTCCATTAAAATATATGTAATTATTATCAAGTATAATCTCCATAAATTCTACCACCAATCTGATAGTGTTTGGGCTAAATTCAGATGACTTACATAAAACTTCGTTAAACCATTCAAGGCCAACAACATGAGGGATGCTTGGAAACAATTCAACAATATCTATACTGATCATAAAATTAGTTGCATCATAAAAATGACTTTGGATACCTTTAAGGAAGTCCCAGGAATCTTTACAAATACATTCCACAGAAAGGACTAGATGTTTAACAGTTTCATCAATAAACTTCCCAAATGGTTCAACAATGCTGCCTGCCCCAGCCACAATTGGTCTAAATTGTAAGGAGTCCAAACCTTTATGCACTTTAGGTATTCCAAAAATTACTGCTGTAGTAGGTTTATTTACGAACTAATTTTATGATCAGTATAGATATTGTTGAATTGTTTCCAAGCATCCCTCATGTGGTTGGCCTTGAATGGTTTAACGAAGTTTTATGTAAGTCATCTGAATTTAGCCCAAACACTATCAGATTGGTGGTAGAATTTATGGAGATTATACTTGATAATAATTACATATATTTTAATGGAGAACTGTTTAAGCAAAAAAAGGGGGTTGCCATGGGTGCTCCACGTGCTTCATCCTATGCCAACCTCGTACTCCACTACTGGGAGAATAAATTTATATTTTTAACCCCCTGATCGAGGTTTATCACACATTATAAATGTTATTTGGATGACATTTGTGTGTTATGGAACGGTAACCTAAATGAATTCACAGACTTCATGTTTTATATTAATTCGTCCACACAATTTTTAAAGTTTACATATAATATTAGTGATGAAGTTTTGAATTATTTGGATGTCTCTTTTTAAGAATCAGCACACTGGCACTTTTCAATCCAAAATTTATAGGAAAAAGACTTTTTCTAATTCCTATCTGCACTTCGAAAGTGGACATCCTTTCCACCAGAAGAAAGGTATCTTGAAAGGCCAATTTATTAGGGCAGCTAGAATGTGTAGCACAGAACAATTATTTATGCAAGAAATGAATTTTTTAAAAGTTTTATTTTTAGAAAGAGGTTATCCTATGCATCTAATTAATAAGTTGGCAGAAGAAGTTACTGCTAACAGAACAAGTAAATATTTTCCGCTCTTAGGTACATTGCCAAATGAGAATAGAAGTGTCCAAATAGACGCCCAATTTGAGACATAATTTATTTATACAAACGTTTAGTAAGGACTCGTCACAAGTTGAAAAAATTGTGACAAGGTACTGGCCAGTTTTAACATTACAAGATGACATTAAAGAGTTAATATTGGATAAGCCCAACTTTGTGAATAAAAGGAACGTTAATTTGAAGGGTCTATTTGAAAGACAGTTTCACGACATGGTTGCACAACCTACCTCTAGACTAGGTACATTTAAATGTGGGGCATGTAAGCAATGTGCATACATAATTAATAATAACAGCTTGCATATAACTGCAAGGAATTTTAAAGTTAAATCAGCAGGACACTACAACTGTGCAAGTAAAGGATTAGTCTACCTTGGTTTATGTACTCAATGCTCAAGTTTTTACATAGGGAAGACTGAAAGGTCTCTGAAAAGAAGAATTTACGAGCATTTATATGACGTTGCGAAAGGGAAAGAAACTAATGCTTTTTACAAGCATTCCTTAAAATGTCCCAACATGCAATTAAAATTTATGGTTCTAGAGCAAGCAACCCAGAACCCAAGAGGGGGAGACTGGGAAACATCATTGGAATATAAGAAATTGATGTGGCAATTAAAGTTAAATGCTACAAAAACCCCTGGGTTAAATGACAATGTTAGTATCCACAGTGTATTGAAGATTAGAAGGGCCAGGTTATAATATATGATTTATTATGCACATTCTTTGTAGTCATACAGCATTACTGTTTGGAGTACCTATGGTATAAAGAATGCCTTAATATTTATTAACTTCATTTCATTAACTATGTATTAAATTGCAAACTTTATATTTTGTTTTGGGTGCATTTTTAGGTTTACATGTACAGCCATTTGTATGGTAGAATTTTAGAAGTTTTAGAAGTTTACACACATATATATATTTTTAGAATATTTATATTGTATTTATATAGTATTTATAATATAATACATAGAAACTCAATGTATTAACTGAATCTCAATGGTTTTAATCAAGTATAGGTATTGCTTTTAAGGTTGCATATATATTTATTTATTAATTCTTTCATATATTAATTCTGTTGTTACACCTTTAAAAATGCAACCTATTTAATTGCATTTATATTAATTTAATTTACTTTGATTTGCTCTAATTAATCAAGTAGATGTAGGCCAGATGACCATTGAATTCTATAAATGGGTTAGGGTTCCTCACACATACATCTTGATAAAGCCTGGTATCAGCCAGGCGAAAGCGCTTGTTTTAATTTTGTCTGCCAGTTTTTTTGCCACTGTTACATCTATTAAAGACTTTGTGTTGAAGATATCTCGGGGTTGGCTGTCTCTGCTGTGGTTCACATTATTTCTTGGTTGGTGATTTATTTTACTTCATCCGTTTTTATTGTGTTTCAATGGTTTCTCGTTTCGATGCATGTGGTTCGATGCATATGCATTTGCTGTTTTAAGCTTTTGCGTAAATAAAGTAGAACCATCATAGGATCATAGGAAGTTACTAGGCTAATGGACGTAGGGCCCTTACAATCCTAGCCAAGTTCTTACCCTTATTTCCACAGTCAGCACTTATTGCCCCTGTCCAAGAGGGACAGAGGTGGAACCTCTGGGTGAATTTACAGTCACCCATCCTATCGTCCAGATTACGTTTGAAGAGTGCTAATGAGGAGCTCTGTTTGACATAAAGTGGGAGTCTATTCCAAAGGAGTGGTAAACCCTGGGAGACAAATCTGTCCCTTTAACATGTTTTATTAATGTCACATACCAGGTTAAGGTATTTAGAGCGAATAACCTGTGTACCATTTGACTTATGGTTATGCAGCATTTCCAATAAAGCAGGGTCAGAGATTGCCTTGTATGCAAGGCAGAGATCGCCACTGAGTAGTCTGTATCAAACTGAATAAAGTGATAATGATTTCAGATTATCCCCAAGGAACAGATGCTAAAGACCTTGAATTTTCCATATGAAGAAGCTTTGTAGTCCCTCCAATTGCTGCAGGTGCTTGAAAAGGGACATACCAAAAGGGGCATTGTACTCAGTTATTGGCCTAATGAGGGAAGAGTACAAGGAGGGTATAACTTTTTTTCTGGAGACAATGTTCTTACCTATGACATGAGCAAGATAGTATGCCCTTCTTATCATTGTGGAGACATGGTGGTCAAAGGTAAGGCAGATGATGACCTGTGTGCCCAGATCTTTCACCACTGAGTGTATACTTAAGGTGTTGCTATTAGCAGGAACATTGCTAAAGGCATGATAATACATTTTTTACATTGATTTAAGGCCATGACTTTGGCACCAATCATTTGTTTGTGTAAGACCCTCTTATAGGATGTTGACATCATTTGGAGTTTCTATTACTGCTCCCGGTTTGCAGTCATTAGCAAACTTTGTCAACCACAGACCTTTAATTTTTGTTTGCACTTCGGAGAAATAGATTTCAGACAGTACAGGTCCCAGTTCTGAACCCTGTGGAACACCACTGGTTACAGGTCTGCTTTTGGAGGTGGATTCTCCTATTTTGACTATATGAGTTATTATGAGTGTGCCAGTTAGCAAACCATCTAATGATATAAGGGTTGATGCCTAGCTGGTTGAGTTTGTCAATAATGCCTTAGTGGGAGATAGTGTCAAACACCTTGGCTGAGTCCAGGTATGTTGCATGCACATATTTCCCCTCATTTAGGGCCTTTGTTGCTGTCATGAAGAATTCCACCAGGTTTAACAGGCATGATCTCCCTTTGACAAATCCAAACTGAGTAGGGTCAAGTGTTTGGAGATTATCTATATCTTTGTTGACAAGGACCATGACAATTTACTCCATGACCTTGCAGATAAGGCTAGTCAAGCTAATAGGTCTATAGTTCCTGGTGTCAGTGGATGCACAACCTTTGTGCAAGGGAATAACAGTGGCTGTTTTCCAATCAGCTGGTATGAAACTGGTGCTTAGAGTATGATTGAAAAGAGTACACAATGGTGTTGCTAATTCATGCTGGAGCCCATGTAGAACGCAGCCTGGGATGTTATCAAGTCCCATAGATGTTGTGTTTTTCGCCTTAGAGCAGGCATTTACAATCTGCTCTTTAGAGATACAAGGTAGAGGACAGGCAGTAGAGATGTCATGCAGTATGTGTGGCAGGGACAAGGGAGTGAAGTTTTCACAAAACCTGTTGGCCAACAGGTTAGCTATGTCCACAAGCTAAGTATAACTGGTATCATTAACAATTGTTTTGGCACAAATCTGGGCCTTTCCTTTTAGATTAGGAATGTAACTATATAATGCTTGTGGTTGTCCTTTGTTGAGGAAGATAATTTCAACTCATAGTTTGCTTTGGAGGAATTTACAAGATGTCTTATTTGCTTGTTTAAGATGAGGAGGGAGTGTTTCCAGATTAGGAAGACTCACTCCCCTCTTACTGTTATACAGCAATTTCTTCATCTTATTGTAAAGCCTGTTAATGGAAGTTGTCCACCAGGCAGGTTCACTCTTCCTTGAAGAGCTTGTTTTGGTTCTGTCAGGTATGGCAGAGTCAATGCAGTTATACAGGTGTTTGTATAAAGCATTGTTGTAAAGCTCTGCATAGTTGCCATTTCCACCTGAGCGAGGAAGTACAGTGGAGCTATTTATACCATCCTGTAAGAGGTTATATTCTGCTTTGGAGAAGTATTTTAGTTTAGTTGCTGCTAGAGGAGTTCAGGTGTAATAGTTACTTCGAATGAGACTGATTTGTGGTCAGATCTCACCAGTGAGAACCTCAGAGTGGGGGTGCTACAGTGGTCCCCCATATTGGTAAGCACCAGATCCAGGATGTTGACTCCCATTGTGTGGGTGTTAACCAGCTGGTCCAGGGCACTGCAGTTAATGAAGCTGAGGAACCTTTGAGCAAGTAAGTTTGAGCACGATTAAGTTACCCAGTCAATGGATGGTAAAGTCACCCAAAACCATGGTTTTCGTATGTATCTTGATAGACTCAGTAGATACAAATAAGCAGAGTGGGTATCCTGATTCATGGAGGGGGTCCTGTAGCTGGCAATGACTTGAAAAGGTGCCCTACAAACAGTTAATTGCACCTGAAATGTCTCCAGGGAATCATACTGTTTAACCAATCTGGATGTGTATTTATCTTTAATGAATATTGATACACCACCTCCTTTAGTTTTCATGCCTTCAGTGTGAGGTCTAAACATGTGGGAGGAGGTCTAATCCAGTATGGCTGGTATGCTCCACAGCCTTGAACCAGGTCTCACCAGGTCTCAGTGACTGGACAAATGTCTGCATCTTCCAAGGTGAGGACAGCTTCCAGTGAGTGCAGTTTCATGTTGAGACTCCTAGCGTTTAGCAGCATAACCTTGAGTTGCTTTTCGATGGGGATTCTACATCAGGAATTTTTTCCTTGAGACACCAACTTAAAAGGGCACTATGGGTGTGGCAAGAGCCTTCACCAGTAGCCGAAATCCCAGGGGTGACAGATGAAGACTATCTCTGGCAAAACATGCATCAAGGCCTGTCAATCATGTCATCCCAGCCTGACAGATACCGTATCCTCTTAGAATGACTCCCAAAACTAAGGTAATTATGGAGGTCAATTATTTTCTGTTTGCAGTGAGGCATCATCCTAGGTGAAGGTAAAATGCTGCTTATGGGTAGAACATACCTGCCTGAGAAACATAGTCTGAGAGCTCAGTCATGTGTCTCTCTCCATATAGTTCAGAGAGGTATGTCTCAAGTCATTCACACCAACATGGACTATGACGGAGCCATAATGGTACCTGTTGTTGAAAGACTTGAGTGCATGTGTAATATGGCGTACCCTGGCACCTGACAGACAGCTGAATGTGACCTTTCCCTTATCCAGTCTGGTGAGAGGGACATCATTGTGTCTCACGATGGAATCACCTATGACAAATATGTTTGATTTTGTGTTTTGCCTTAGGGGGTTCACCGGGGAGACACTGGTTCATGAGCTATCATGTGTAATGTGTTCTGCAAAGGAAGTATTATGTGTAGCATCCTTGTGTTTATGTTTTGGAGGTCTCTTGTGTTTAGGTATGTTTCTGGTAATGACCTCCTCATATGTAGGTATGTGTGATGTGGGTTTGAGGGGAGAAGAAGGTGAGGTGTGTATGCTGGCAAACCACTCATTGTCATATGTGCTGACTGGTGTGTGAGAGCACATGGATTCAATGTTCTTAATATAGTTGCATTTCTCACACTTTGTGTTTGTGTGGACTAGGAGTAGGGGGTTGGGGACGCTGTCCACATCTCTTCAATAGATACTGCTAATGCCATTAGCAATAGATTATTGCTTGTGTATACATCACAACAGGCCATGATTAGGCAGTGTGCTGACAGATGCTTAAATATAAGATGTTATTACTTTTATGGTGTCTTTCTAAGGTAAAACAGTACCTGTCAGTGTGGGATAACATGGTGGATTGAGTATGCTGCTTTGTCAGGCATATGTCACTTTCCTGAACCATAATCCTATTATTAGGCAGGGTCAAAATACCATACTTACAAATGTGACAATGTACAACTCCAGCAAAGGAAGGGTCATGCTGCTATACCATCGGGGTTCACATCCTCAAACATCACATCCTCTGTAGGCACTCTTTGCAGTGAATATGTGGATGTCTGTGCATGCACAGAAAACTTGTTCAACTTTGCAGTAAGTACTTAGGCCTTGTAAGGCTACAATGCCTGTCAAACAACCAGACAGCAAGTGGATGTTGTGTGACATAATGTGGGACTACAGTTTGGTGTCCTGGGAACCTAAATGTACAGTATGACATATCTGGGGCATGCTGGAGGGACAGGAACATCTCCCAAAGGTAGCCACTCCTCTGCAGTAGGCCTCACATCTGTGTCATGCAGATTACCTCCATTATGCCGTTGAAGGCCAGGCTACATGAATTGTTGTGAAACTGTTACCTAACATGGATCACTGCCTTTGTGGACCTTGCTAGACCAACCTTGGACATCTATGTCACCTGACATTTAACATTATGTTGTGATGCAGCAGCTATGCTGCTAATCACCATCAGGTCAGTACCCTAGTCAAATCCTATGAAACTCAGAACCCAAGGCATAATACATGCAAAACTGAACTGATTGGTCTGGTTGCTATTCAAGGCATCAATCTGAAAAAGGCTACAACAAGCCTACAGGCCCTTGCATCATCTGGGACAAGTGTGTGAATTAACAAATAGGCTGTGGCCTGCTTCGTATCTTGGGATTGATGCTAACATTTTGCTTCTGGTGATAGGGAAGGAAAAGGAGCATTGTATCCCAGCAGAGTATGACCATGCTGAGACCAGCAGTAGCCAGGTTGTAGCCATTCATGTGACTCCACACTTTTCAGCATTCTTCACAAGGTAATTCTTTGTTTTCAGTAAGCACTGCTTGATTTGTTTTAACTTCGGAATAACTGCTTAAATACTCTATCCTTAACTTGTGTATGTATCAGTTTCCCCTCCAGTGTTTGGCATTGCTCTGTACAGACTCAGACACCTTGATGACATTTCTCCTGGGAAAGCATGATGACATTTACTCCAGCACCAAGTTGAACACAGGACAACTAGCCCGCAATGACAAGCACTGCATCATAGTTGCAAAATAGGTACTCGTGACATTGATTGATATTCTTAATACAACTGTTTAATCAATAAAAAAGGGTCTGTTTCCATGGATATGAACTTTCCTACTGTGACTGTTTCCACCTTGGTGGATATGGATATCCTGATGCAATGTAGAAATTGATTCATGTTTACTGACAACCAGTTCATTCTTAAGCAAACTGATATGGTATGTGAAAGATGTATTTACACAGTGTCACTGGAGGCAAAGATCTCACATGACAGTACTCCTAATGTCAATAATTTAGTCAGTAGTACACATGCTATACCCATCACATACATTTCAAAGCAAATACATGCTGAGGCACTGAAATGTAACATTCATAAATCACAAAGACCACAAAGACAAAATGCAGATAACAAATACCTTCAGCAGCCCCAAATGCACTCCATAAAAGAAACGCACATATCAACAAATAAAGCTACATCTCATGGAGGCTCAGCCGATAAGCCCATAAGGCAAGCCAACACACAAGCCAATATTCTAGTCATTGCAGACTCCATTGTGAGACACAATGATCTCCTCTCTCCAAACTGAGTAAGGAGAAAGGCACAGTCAGTTACTTATCAGGGCTAGGATCTGCCACATTATGCATGCACTCATGTCACTGGACCACAAGTAACACAAACTCAACATGTCAGAGATGCAACTATATTAACAGCTTGGAATGCATGCTCTCTTGCACACCAGTCAGTATGTATGACAATGAGCGTGTTGTCACCATGCACACCTCATCACCCACTTCATCCAAACCCATATCACACATACCTACATATGTGAAGGTCATTACCAGAAACATACATACACACCAGAGACGTCCCAGACACAAACATAAGCATGCTACACATAATATTTCCACTGCAGAACACAATACACATAATAGGAATTTCACAAATGTCTCAGCTGTCAAGCCCTTAAGGCAGAACACTAAAAGAAACATATTAATCAGAGGTGATTCCATTGTGAGACACACAAATGTCCGTATCACCAGGCTGGATAAGAAGAAGGTCAGTGTCAGCTGTGTTTCAGGTGCCAGGATCCAACATATCACACATTTATTTATTTATTTATTTATTTTATTTTACATTTGTTAACCGGGCTAGTCTAGCTGGATACATGTCCATTTTTTTTCAGAGGCCCGGGAAAAAGAAAAGAAAAAAAAAGATAATAGACATATCAATGTCATAATACATCCAAATTAAAAAAAAAAAGATGATATGATAACAAATTAGATAGAAGATAATAAAACACATATCCCAAAAACAGGCACTGTTGTGACTCTCATAGTCCATGTTAGTGTGAATGACTTCAGGCATACCTCTCTGGACTATATGAAGAGAGCATGACTGAACTCTTGGACTATGTATTTCAAACATGTATGTTCTTAGCCTTAAACAGCATTTTACCTTCACTTAGGATGATTCCTCAATACAAACAGAAAATAATTGACCTCAATTATTACCTTAGTTTCTGGTGTCATTCTAAAGGGATACAGTATGTGTCAGCCTGGGATGACAAGATCGACAGACCTCAATACTTTGCCAGAGATGGTCTTCATTTGTCACATTGGGATTTCAGCTAGTGGCCAAGGCTCTTACCACCCTGATAGTGCCCTTTTTAGGTGGTGTCTCAAGGACAAAATTCCAGACCTGAAAACTCCAAATAAAAACGACCTCAAGGTTATGCTGATAAACACTAGGTGTCTTATGAAACTGCACTAATTGGAAGCAGTCCTCATCTGAAAGACTTACACACTTGTGCAGTCATGGAGACCTGATTCACAGCTGTGGAAAGCACCCCAACCATATCAGGCTACACCTCCTTCAACACATTCAAACCACAAACTGAAAGAGTGAAAACTAAAGGAGGTGTCCTATCAATATTCATTACAGATAAATACACCTCTAGATTGGTTAAACAGTAGGATTCCCTGGAGATGCTGTTGGTAGCACACCTATTCAAGTCATTGCCAGCTAGAGGACCATCTGTGTGAATCAGGACACACACACTCTGCCTATTTGGATCTACTTGAGTCTATCAAGAAGCATCCAAACACCCTGGCTTTGGGCGACTTTAACTAATTATCCATTGACTGGGTAAATTACTTGTGCTGTAACTAACTTTCCCAAAGGTTCCTCAAATTCGTTGACTCCAGTCCACTGGACCTGCTGGTTGACACCCCAACAAGGGGTGCCAACATCCTGGATCTGGTGCTTACCAATATCAGGGGCCACTCTAGCACCCTCACTCTGAGGTCTTCCCTAGTGATATCTGACCACAAATCAGTCTAATTCAAAATAACTATCACACCGCCACCCCCCCCAACAGCAAAGAAACTAAAACACTTCTCCAAAGCACATTATTACCTCTTACTGGATGGTATAAATAGCTGTACTGCACCTCTCCCCTCAGATGGAATGGGCAACTATGCCAAGTTCTACACCAGTGCTTTATATAAACACCTGTTTAACTGCATTAACTCAGCCATACCTGATAGGACCAAAACATGCTCCACAAGGAAGAGCAAACCTGACTGGTGGACAACTGCCATTAACAGGCTTTACAATAAAAGGAAGAAATTGCTGTCTAAGAGTAAGAGGGAGTGAGCCCTAAACTGGAAACACTCCCTCCTCAGCTTAAACAAGAGAATAGGACTTCTTGTCAGGTCTCCAAAGGAAAACTGTGAATCCAAACTAGATTCCTCAACTAAGGACAACCAGAAGACATTCTTTAGTTACATCTGTAACCTAAAAGGACAGGCCCAGATTTGTGTGTAACTGGTAATTAATGATACCACATATACTGAACCTGTGGATATAGCTAACCTGTTAGCTGACAGGTTTTGTGAAACCTTTACTCCCCTGTCCTCACCACACGTACCCCATGACATCCCTACCAACTGTCCCCTACCTTGTATCTCTAAAGAGCAAGTTGTACATGCCCTCTCTAAGGCCAAAAACACAGCATCTGTGGGACCTGATAACATCCCAGGCTGTGTCCTACATGGGCTCCAAGAAGAATTAGCAATACAATTGGGTACTCTCTTCTGTCATAGTCTAAGCACTGGCTTCATCCCAGATGAATAGAAAATGGCTACCGTTATTCCTTTGCACAAAGGTGGTGCTTCCACTGACCCAGGGAACTACAGCCCCATTAGCCTGACTAGCTTTTCTGCAAGGCCATGGAGAGAATCATCATGGACCTTACTCAACAAAGATATAGGTAATCTCCAAGCACTTGCCCCTACTCAGTTTGGATTTGTCAGATGGAGATAATGCCTGTGAAACACTATGGACGTCTTTAAGATAATCACCAAGGCTCTGGATAGGGGGAAATCTGTACATACAGCCTATCTAGACCTAGCCAAGGTATTTGACAGTATCTCCCACTCAAGCATCATTGACAAACTCACCCAGCTAGGTATCAACATTTATATCATTAGACGAGTCACTAACTGGGTCACTGATGGAAGCCATATAGTCAAACTAGGGGAATCCACTTCCAACAGTAGACCTGTAACCAGTGGTGTTCCCCAGGGATCTGTCCTGGCAGCTCTACTGTTTGGAACCTAGTTCTTCAAAGTACAAGCTAAGACTAAAGGTCTGTGGCTGACAAATTTTGCTGATGACTGCAAACTGGGAGTGGTCATGGAATCTGAAACAATGTCAATATCCTACAAGAGGGTCTTACACACACAAATGATTGGTGCCAAAATCATGGCCTTAACCTCAATGCAAAAAAAAAATTGTTTCAGTACATGCGATTTTGCTGCTAATTACCACATCAATAACAAAACCCTAAGTATGCACTCACTGGTGAGAGACTTGGGCACACAGGTTGACAGTAACCTTACCTTTGATCACCATGTCTCCACAGTGGTAAGAACCACATTTTATATTGCTCATCTCATAAGTAAGGCCATTGCATTCAGAAAAATGAAAGAAATTATAACCTCTTCAGGCCAATAATGGAATACAACAGCCCTTTTGGTATGTACCTTTCCAAGCACCTGCAGCAATTGGAGAGATCACAAAGGTTCCTCACAAGCATAATCCAATCAGCATATGTCCTATGTTGTTCATCTGAAATCACTGTCACTATATTCTGTTTCATATGGACTATTCAGAGGTGATCTATGCCTTGCCTTGCATATAAGGCAATCTTTGACCATGCATTTCCACAAATCAAATGTTACACTGGTTACTCACTCTAAAGACATTAGCCTGGTATGTGACAGTAATAGAACATGCTGGAGGGTCAGATTTGTCTCCCTGAGGTTACCAGACCTTTGTAATGGACTCCCACTTCATGTCAAACAGAGCACCTCATTGGCCCTCTTCAAACACAATGTGGACAATTAGATGTGTAATCATTAATTCACCCCAAGCATTCCACCTGTGTCCATCTTGAACTGGGGAAATTGGTGCTGACCATGTAAATAAGGGTAGAACTTGGCTAGGCTTGAAAAGGCCCTAGGACCATTAGCCTAGTAACTTCTTATGATATGGCTTAGTCATAGTCCATGTGGGAGTACATGACCTGCAACATACCTCCATAGATTATACTTAGCGATACCTATTTGAGTTTTCGGAAGGTGTCTGTGTGGTCAGTGACACTTAAAGCCATGAAGAGCACACCAGCAGTTCAAGGTCATTATGACTTCTACACATTTAGACCAGCTAATTCACAGGCAGGGACTAAAGACGGAGGTGTCTCTATGTACATCAAAACTAAAGATACTTCAAGGCTGGTCAAACAATATAATGCACTTGAACTGCTCTAGGTTCAGTTCACAGTAGGTAAAACCCAGTACTACTTCCATGCAAGCTATAGGCCCCCTTCTATGACCCAGGGCACCCATACCATGTATGTAAACTTATTAGAAACACTAACCATCCAAACCAACACCATATTCATAAGTGACTTTCATTATCCAAATATTACCTGAGAATCCTATATGACAACAAACATATAGGCACAGAGATTCCTGGCTTTTATAAAAAACTCCCTGGACCAGGTAGCCAATACACCATACTGGATCTGATCCTCACCAATACGGGAGAGTCATGCATAACCCAGTACTGTAATGTCTTTCCTGGTAAGGTCCACACACAAATTGGTCTCCTTTGAAGTAAAATAAAACATAGACCCCCAGTTAGACATGGAACATTCAAGAACTACTCTAAGGCTAACATCCAGCTATTAAACTGGCCAAATCTCAATCTCCCATAAACACTGAGAATACTGCGGCCTATGCAGAAGTGTTCACAGAACCCCAGTACAAACATGTTAATAGCTGCATAGAGGCAGTCCTACCCACCAGGGAGAAGTACAGAATTAACTCAAAAAACAAGCCATCCTGATGGAATCACAGAATCAATAGGCTGTATAACAGAAGGAAGACACCCATGGCAAACCTCACAGCAGGATAAAAGTACTCTCATCAAGGTAAACAAAAAAATTAGAGTGCAAAGTCTACCAAAGCCAGATTTGAGGTAAGTTTGGGCTTCCAGCCCAAGGACAGCCACAAAGCATTCTTTAGCTATGTCCACAACCTCAAAGGCAAGACACAATTGCGTGCACATCTCATTGTAAATGAAACCCCCAATAATGAGGTAGAAGATATAGCAAACCTCCTGGCTGACAAATTGAGCCCCAACTTTACTCCTCTCTCCACCTCAACCTTCCCTCAGGAAATACCATTAAATATAAGTACCCCTACTATCACTAGGGAACAGGTCCTTAATGCTCTCTCTAAGACCAAGTACACTGCATCAATGAGCCCAGACAATATCCCAGCCTGCCTTCTAAATAGCATGAAGCATGACCTTTCAGGGCCTTTGGAATTACTATTTCACTGTAGCTGCCAAATAGGCTTCATGCCTCGTGAATGGAGAACAGCAACAGTCACCCCTTGCACAAAGGTGGACCATCTACAGACCCTGGAGACTACAGACCCAGAAGTCTCACTAGTCTGATGTGTAAAGCCATGAAAATAATTATCATGGAAATGATCAGCAGAGATGTAGTACACCTCCAGACACTGGATCAAACCCATTTTGGTTTTGTCAACAGCAGAGCATGCCTACCCAACCTGTTGGACCTACTTGAGAAGGAAACAAAAGCAATGGATGAAGGAAAAATGGTTCTCACTGCCTACCATGACCTGACAAGGCATATAACACTATACCTCCATCAGGTATTGTTAACAAACTCAAGAAGTTAGGTACAAACTATCATGTCAGCCGGTGGATAGCCAAGTGGCTCACAGACAGGACCCAGGAAGTTAGCACTGAGAAGTCCACCTCTGCAAACAGACTAGTCACAAGTGGACTCTCACAAATTGTTCCTTGAAGCGCTCCTCTTAGGCATTTACTTGTCTGAAGTCATAGCCACTGTCAGTGGTCTCTGGCTGACTAAATTTGCAGATGATTGTAAATTAGGAGCTATCATTGAATCTCACACTGACACAAATGTTCTCCAAGAGGCACTGACACAGGCATACAACTGGTGTCAGAGCCATGGAGTAACACTAAATGCCAAGAAATGCACAATACTATGCTTTGGGAAATCATCTACCCAGGTAAATATCATATTGACAGCACACCTCTTACAGTTGACCCAGTAGTCAGGGGCTTAGGGACACACATTGATAGTAATTTAGCCTTTCACTGTTGCGTGTCTACAGTATTGGGGGAATCATTTTATGTTGTGCAAGTTATGAACAAAGTTATGGCATGAGAGTCCAAGGAAGTCATTGTTTCACTGTATTCATCATTCATCAGACCCATCATTGACTGCAAAACCACATTTGGTATGTACCTAACTAGGCATATCCGACAAGTTTAACATCCACAGAGGTTCCTCACTAAACCAATACTGGGTGTACGTAAAATGTCCTAAGCAGACTGTGTCAAGACCCTATCCCTGCATTCTGTGTCCTACAGTCTCTGGAGGGGAGATCTATGCCTACCATACAGGGCATTTTCAAACACCACTGTGGACTACCTGCATACCCATGAAACAACTAGCACCAGAATTATCCATTCTACAGACTTGCATATTGCCTGTGGTATAAATAGAATGTGCTGGAGAGACAGGTATGTATCCCTGAGACTACACCCTATATGGAACAGACTTCCCATCCATGTGAAGCAGAGATCCACCCTAATGCAAATCAAGTGCAAGTTACACAACTGGATGGGGAACAGGACAATTATCCCTGGTTTGGGCCTTATGTCTCTAATGGACACAGGGAAACTGTAAATGGTTCATCTCCCAGGCTCTTGCTTGTAAATGTTTCATCTCCCAAAACCCTGATTACACTTATCAAGGGTATCAGACCTTGTCAAAGATTTGGGATGAATGGCTAGGCTTAAAGAAACCCTTGTGTTTGTTAGCCTAGTAAACACATATGAACCTATGAAACCATGAACCTATACTGTATTACCTTTCTGATGACATTTCTCTCCTGAGCTGACATACAATCCTGTGCTCTAAAGTTAATGTGTAGATTGTAGATGTGAACCCATAGATGAGTCCAACACAATCCTGAAAGTGAAACTTAAATATTTCCATGAGACAGATTTCATTGTGTGACTCCACAGCCCTTACAACAGCATCTATCATAATGTGCAGAAATTCTGCTATACACATTATAAATGGCAAAGTACAATATCTCTAAATGACCAGTACAAGTAGCATGTCAACAGCAACAATGGATGAAACAAATTTATATTAATGTAGATAGTCATCCTGTGCATCAGACACATAGCTTTATTTCCCCTGCATCCATGAGAAAGATGATAGGGATGTGGCACAGGTATCATCAATTGCATAGGATGCTGTGTGAGGGTGCAGGAGGCCTAGGCTGACCCAATAGGTTGGCAAGCATGTGTGTGAGTCAGGAAGGGAAGCAGACAAGATGGATCATGGAAATGCTGCGTGTGTGTCTGTAGGTGTCCTCAATGTGACAATGGTGTGTGAGTGTCTACATAAACACAGCCAAGCTCAGTGCTAGCCCTGCACGTCTGTATATTGGACAGCTGTGCATGGAAGAACTGACAGTTCATCATCTCTGCCCCCGAACATGAGAACTGACTTTGCCAGCAGTTGCACTGGCACCTCCATACCCAAGGTCAGATGCTGTGCTACTACCTGAGGATGACTGATGTCTGGTGGGAATGTGTCCTCCATGAGAATGCCCAGGACGACAAGTTCATAGCCTGCTACATCTTGGTTTGGATAACACACTCCCCTCTGGAGTGCTGGATGTACTGCTACTACAGGAGCATGATTTTGCATGGCCATGCTGACTCTCAGCAGATATAGTTGCTGACCTACACTGCCCAAGAGGCTGACACTCAACTCCAATCAGATGTTCCATCACAGGCAACATGCATTCAAAGACAAATAGTATGCGATCTGTCTAAGACCTACCTCTTTCCAGTGCCAGGCAACTGTTCCAAGGTATCAGCAACACAGTTTAGGCAGTCATAGATGTCAGACTGTGCTGCATCCATAACCCTGAGAATTCATCAGGAGTTCCTTTCTGAATGTGTCTGTGCCTCTATGATGGCCCTAAACATACATTGAGTGACACGTGATGAGATACCTGTGACAGGTGGTGGAGGGACAGCAGGCCTGTTATGAGTACCCCTATCAATCTGCCGGTGTGGAACCTCACCAACTGATTGGCTATGGCCAGTTTTGCCAGTCACCAAAGCCACAGTAGCCACACTTCCCTGTTCAATGTCTCCACCCTCTGACTGTCCAATATCTGTGGCCTCATGGGACTGGGTATGTGTAGGCATACTGGCTGTGTATGGTGATAATGAGGATGGATGAGGGATGTCAACCTCTGTGTCTGATTCAGCCTATGTAACCCCCAACTGTGCCTCAGTTTGGCCAGCATTATCATCACAGTTTGAAGAGACACTGACAAAAGGTTGTGAAGGGGACAGAGACCAGCCTCCCTGGTCACCTGTGATAAAAAGGAAAAAGCAGTACATTAATACCTGCACTACTGTGCTCTGCACTACTATGTTGCAATATATGTTAAGCTGTATACACTGCTGTCACTATTACAGACTTGTATAACTTCCAACCTCACATAGTAGGACATGAGGACATTGTTTTCTAACCCCAATCTGTAATTATTTGGATATAACTATTCATTAAATAAGAATTATATAAACAAAACATAAATTATGTACACTGTTGACATTTTACAAAAATCTGCATAGTTGACAGTTATGGTAGTCTGTAATATCCTGCCAATACTGTCAAGTCAATCACTATGGTCACACCTATAAGGCAAAGGTATGACTCTAAACTGTGGACATTCAGAAAATATATGTCCATTTGGCAGTCATGCAGCGAGTACATCAATCCAGCCAGCAGGCCCAGGATGATACTTTAGCAAATACATTGAACTATACGTAAATCTCTGAAAAAACAGTTGTGTGCTTATCAGCAGCAGAAGCATGGCCTCTTCCAATTTCTGATGTTCCTGAAAAAAATTGAGAGAGAGGTAATGGCAGCAGCACCTATGTTAAAATATAACAGGGGTAATATGTCCAAACTTCTCACAAGTACACTAGCTGCTATGTTAACAGGTATGTGGATCACAATCTCAACATGAGCTTAAACTTGAGCTAATCCCCCCATAAAACACCTGACACCCATAAAAAACTATATACACCATAACATGCTGAATGCAACAGTATTCCATTGCTGATCTAACTAAGCATAACTGGACGCTCCTCTTGAGAGGAACAGGTGGCACTCATGTCCACAACATATTGGCTGATGGATGCCTGGGAGCTGTCCTGTGTTGCAAGGTTTGTCTGGAATTCTTCTGTGGCTGAGAGAGGTTGTTCTACTGCAGGCCCACCACCAGTGACCTAACAATTCCTGGCCACATCAGCTGCAAGTCTCCGTGCTAAATTTATCATATTTATCACATGGTATCACACCTGATCATAGGTACAATTTTGGTGACCCACAGCAATGATGTTATGCACCAGTTTATCCCACATACCTGTACGGTCTGGCCTATTTGCCTTCCCTCTGGACAGCAGGACCTGGTAATGTTGGTGCAAAGCCTCAATGATGAGATCGTTTTTCACCTCAGTAAATGGTGCCCTGCAATGTGCATGCATGATGTTTCCTGAAAAACAGATAAATGAGAACATATGTCAGGATCACATATGTCGGAGTACAGTATGTCGAGATACAGAAATAATGGAAGGTTATCAGTATTCACCGCTTGATTACACATCTCATATTCATCAGTGTGCCAAACATACAAAGGGTGTGGGCACAGCTAGGATAGTAGCAATTGTGACCTATTCCTGTTTGTGGCATGACAAGTACTCACATATGATCACACACTCAACACTGCACCACAGCAGGAACCCCCCCCCCTATAAAATATGTATAAATAACGGTGTCAGCAAAATATCAGTGTACTATTACAACTGCTATCAAAGAAAGTAGCCAGGAGACCTGTGTACCTAGTTATCACACAGCATTATACCCTTGGTGTACTCTACATCCTCAGTACATGTACTACGGCTGGAGATCAATGCCATGTCATCAGTACAGTTCTAACAAAGGCTTACTGCTGTAATCCCCATTCTCTCTAAGTATATTCAAACATATGCATCATGTTGGAAACAAAATGGTTACATACCTGATGGAGTACAATACTCATCTGTTGAAGGATACTGCTATATAAGTACTGTGTCAATGAGTTAACCATACAAACAAACTCTCATACACACTGGTTCCCCTAGCTAAAAGTTTGCCTTTTTAAAATGGTTCTCATTATCAGGTGATCACCTCTGAAGCAATCTGTGCTTCAGAAATGCTACATGCAGCCTACACAGCTGATTTTGAAGTAGAATCTGCCAATCTCATGCAACTCCTCAACAAAAGATAAGGCCTCAATACAGACTCCATCCCCTTTCTCATATGTTGGGATGGAAATCACTGGGGTACAGATACAATATCAGCACAGAGAGAATGTCTGTAGCAACAAATTTTTGCATACAGATGTGTGTGCTATAGGCTGAAGCTGCTACTGATGCTGTAGGCAATATGCATAGTTAGAGAGGCTGCAGAATGTGCAGGGCAACAACACTTAAGACTAACTTTGAGACCTGTGGAAGCCTTGATGAACAGTCAGAGCTAGACTGAGGGAACTTATCCCACTAGAAATTAAGGTATGTGTTTAAGGTAAGTAAATTAGCCAAAGGTATCATTAAAAGAGTAAAAGGCAACGTGCTTGGTTGTCTTAGAACAAGATAGGGGGTACATCAATCATTACATCAGTCAGTTGTACAACTGCCAAGTCAAGTGTTATGTCATGGTAGTCATCTGGAACATGTGTGCTGGCAATCCTTGCTTCCAGCATGGCATCCATATATGTATGTTACTTGTGCAGCTGTGGTTATTTGTAATATCACTAGCAAATCATTGTGGAATGGAGTCTATTACTGGCCACATTTGAATTACATACTGCAAAATCCTCTGGGAATTCATGCTAATGCATAACTTGACATTCTATGCACTGTCTAGGGCTGTAACGGGAATAGTTGAAATGTGGTCCTATCTGTAGGCCTTTGACTTCCATTATTTAGAAGCAGGCATTCTCATCTGTACTGCTTTGGGTGGACAAATAGGTGATGAGACAGTCATACATATCACAATTTATAATAGTAATGTAGACATATGTGTATGTTAAATGCTAGACACAGCTGTGTTTGAACCCAGGACCAGGTGGACCAAAAATTAATGTTTTCAAAACATTTAACAGATTGAGCTACAGTCACTGCTATAACAAGAGTATTTTTACATGTTATACATATAATTGCACACTTACCTGCCATTACATACCTCATTTACATCTATTAGTATGTGTATGGCTTT
Source organism: Protopterus annectens (assembly GCF_019279795.1). Classification (NCBI taxonomy): domain Eukaryota; kingdom Metazoa; phylum Chordata; order Ceratodontiformes; family Protopteridae; genus Protopterus; species Protopterus annectens. Next base: position 244,715,714 of record NC_056734.1, read on the forward strand.
ATAGTAATGCATTTCTCTACCAGACTCCCAGTCATATTCCTATTTTTCCACTAATATTTTAGCAGATTTTCTGTGTGATGCGGCGTGATGCACAGCATCAAGTAAACATGCTTAATAATGGGAAAATGACAATTACTATGTTTTCTTTAAAACAACAGTGTTAATTAACTGACTGTGTGGCTTGGCAGGTTGATGCACTGTTGTTCAAGTGAAATAGTACTGGGTTTGCAATAGGGCATAGGTGTACTTTTTGAATGTGATTAGTATGCCTTCAAATACATGTAGTAATACCTCACCACTTAGCATAGCTTAGCACACAGCATCGCACAATAATTCTTTAAAGAAAAGAAAATTGGGGAGATAGGACAGTGGTGAAATGGGGTATAAGCAGGAGGAAAAACACAGTGAAAGGCAGGTAGGAATGTAGAGGAAGGGTGTAGGAAAGAACCATAGCTATCCATTTCTTCATCAGCAACAACTGTCCACTTGCAAAGATTTTTAGCAGAATTTGGGCTGTCACTCCCAGAGAGAGGGGTGATGACAGCATAAGTGTGTTGTCAAGCCAGTTGGACCAAATTAAGTGCATACAGTGGACACATGTGAAATGGAGAGCTATGTATGGGACATTTTTTTTTTTGGGACAGGTGCCCTTTTTTTTTTTTTTAAGGAGAGAGTGGAATTTTGGGGAAGGAACATAAGTATGTATGGGGAAGGTAAGTTGGGAAGATAACTAATCATTTGCAGACAGACAAGACAGCAGACAGGGTTGATGGTGGGACACAATGGGGGGTGAGCACCTTGGTTGGGAAGGGTGTTGGGGGATCCCAGTCTCATGGACATCAGATCCATTAGCAGTGTGACTCAAGGCCTCAACCATTGGACTTTCAGCAGTGCACTATCACTGCTCCTGTAGAGGCATTGGTCAATGCCAGCACATGGGAAGTGACAGCTCCACCAGGATGGACAGCATGCGCTCCACCTGGCATAGGCATGCGCCAACAGTTTGGTGCAAAACCCTACACAGCATGCCTGGCAGTTGATCATGGATGGTGCATTCCCTCCACCTCCAATTCCCAGAGAGGTGCACACTCCCAGCTTGTGGGGTGGAACTACCTGATGGAGCAGGTAGTGCAGGGGTAGCAGAGGGGGTGCCACCAAGCTGTGGCCCAGATGTGCTGGGCCCCAATCCCTCGACCAAGGTCACTAAGTTAGGTGGATCACCAGGAACTGGCCTACCTTGTCACACTGTGGTAAATAAAATAGAATCATAAAGGAAAAATAAACATAACCCAAACAAATGTAATTAATAACATAAGCGAAAACAATAATGAGTAATAGAAACAAACCGAAAGTAATACAATGAGGAACATAACAATAAACAATGTAAATATTTTTTTAAATGGCAAAGCATTATTAAATTATACATAAGGCCAACATAAAAGGTACTGACAAATAATATAATAGTATCAAATGATAATAGTGCATATATTGATTAAATAAATAAACAAAGAGAAGGGATGGGGAGAGAGAAAAAAGAAGAACATTAGTAACTTCACAGATAATATAACTAAACAGACAACTACGTACTTCTAGATATGTTAGATTTTACTTGTAAGACCACTGACTGCTATGAAGTTTATTATTTGAAATACTACCTGTTCCTTACACACACACTACAGTACAGATCATACTGCATCCAGCAATCATTCAATATTGCTAATATTGTGTATATGATGTTCCAAGTTCATACCTTTCAACCTGTTAGCATGAGACATTATGGGCCAAGCCATACATAATGGGGGTACAAAGGCAAAATGACAGAGAATATTCTTACACAGTGTGCTCTTACAATAGTAACAAGGTGTTCTGGAGTCTATATTAAGAAGTTGAAATGCTGTAACAGCGTACGCCTAAACATCGACAAGTATTCAACAAAATGCATTTCCATGATTCGCTGAATACTTAAAGGGCAAACAAATACTTTCCCCGCAACCCAACGGAACTAAATTTACCTAAAATAAACCCACCCATGTGGGAGGCTACACCCCCCCACACATCTCGATGTGGGGGGCTGTGCCCCCTAACTAAATATACCAATTTCAGGATCACACTACAGTGGAGAAAAGGGCAAAATTTGTAGATGGCCAACTACATCTTTGCCCTGTAAGTATTCCAGAAATCACAGAAGTGAATTTCATTAAATACTTGTCGATGTTTGGGTGTTTGCTGTTATGGCATTTCAACGTTATAATATAGACCCGGTTGTCTGATAACAGATTTGCCATTAAATTGCATTTCAAGTGATTTCATATATCTGCAAATCAGAGGACTAACAATGTGGGAGAGGCTGGCCAGTACAACAAGATCACATACCAATACAGACCAGACATACGGGGCAATATTCTGTACATTCTGCAAATATCATGACAGTTGAGAGGTATATTCGTGTACACTGATTACACTTAGCTGGACAGTCATGGCACAGGTGTATGGGTGTGCATTTCACATGCAAGCATGGTTATGTTTTATTTATGACATGCTAAAACAGTATTGAAAATTGCACAATTTCTCAGCTGGCTGGTGTGGGATTAGAACCCACAAGCAGTGACTACAGGAATACTGAACATTTTATTTAAAAAAATAAATTATCAGAGCACCTTCTCCTTTTACAATTTATTGATTCACGTGATTTCAAATGTTGTATTTACACACATGGATAGCTGTCTAGGACTTCTGTTAACTTAAATGTTTACCCTATTCATTTATTGACTGCAATCTACAGCATATTTCAGACAATGAGCAGACCACAACACTGACACTTAATCTGGGTATACCACAACATTAACTAATGTTTGGAAGCTATGCTATACAGTACTGCATGTTTACTTGCTTTAACTTACTTTACCAGTTCAGGTATGCACTGACACATTAGTGAAAGTCTGTGATGTCCCTGATATTTCATACATGACTCTTAAGACTGCAATATCTGCATTTACTTTATTTTAAGTTATGCATTAAGTTATTACTTTATTGATTTTCTTACATACCATCTGCTTGCCTCATCCTGGCAAACGCCTTATATGGGACTGGACATTGCAAGCCCTCTCTTCTGCAGCTGTGGTAAGAGAAGGAAACTATTATGCATACCTGTATTGCACAGATTCAGCTTGTATATTTATAAATTACTGGAAAACATACTTACATATCTATGGGGTATTCCTGGATCCATTGATCCAAGGTTCTCCTCTTCCTTTGATAGAGGTCATCATAATGGTGATTGCACTGCTCACCAGTGTGGGGGATACCAGTTGCACTAGTCAGGTCTGTGGCTAAACTATCCTAGGGATCAGATTTACATTCCGATCCTGAGAGTTTCCCTGCAGCAGCTGGGATCCATAGCATGCTACCAAGAGTCCAATGAAAACCCTCAACTCCTGCACACCCACCGTTGTGTCCTAAAGCTCACACCTTCTCTTACGACAGCAGCCATATCCACAGTCAAGGTCAGGCTCCAAGAAATAATGTGAAATTCCCACCTATTGCCCTTTAAATAGGCTGCATTCCCACCATTGCACATCATACTATAACTTTAAAAAATGTGCCACTTCTCTTAGCATCGTGCAAACTCGCACAAGCCATGTTTAAGTGAAGCTTAAAAATGCACAAACAGGAAAAGACCATTGATCATGTTTAAGACTTGTTTAGCATCATGCACCTTTTCTAAATTTAACAATTATTGAATATAAAATCAACTGATGTTTCAGTCATCTGACACAATTTCACAGCAATATATGTGAAAGGTATTACTGCCCAGGACTCAAACCCAGGAGCTACTACAATGTAGGCCATGACTCAACCTATCTAGCTTCTAGGGTAGTGAAGGGACCTCATATATCTTCAGAAATACTGCAAAGGTGCCTGTAAGCATAGCACAGCTTCACTGCATGAGTCTGCATAGTCCTAGGCACCATAGAACTACAACAAATAAATGCATCCAGTTTCTATTTTTATTTGTCTAGCGTATGTCTAATGCATAAGTGTGCAGTGCTAAGCATAGCTAAATAATGTGGCACATCATGCAAACCACTGCATAAAAATAAAAAAAAAATTAAAATTGAGCACATCCGGTTTCTATTTTTAGATGTCTGGCACACGTTTAATGTATGGCTGCATAGAGCTAAGCATAGCTAAAGAACTTCATGCATTGCTCAAACAAGCACATAAATGTAAAAATGTATATTAAAATAAATCCAACTTAGTGAAATAAAATGTCTTGTAGATTTTTTGGTTAAGGTTAACAGGCCAAAATGTATGTGAGTGCGCTGTCAGTCTTACAAGGATTCATTATCCATGTTGTTCTGACCTCCCTAAGGCATGCACCACAATTAATATGCATGGTGCGCTGCCGAGGGACAGTTGTGGCCGCGTACATGGATACATTCCATGTAGACTCTACACAGAGCCTACATGGACTTTATTGAATCCTGATGATAGACTACCCAGAATTAGATGCTGTCTCTTCATATTGTTCTCAGCTGATTATTATAATGTGTACTTGGGCCCAGGCATGAGGAAAACCTAGCTATATCTGCAGCCACTGTGATGTGACTTGAAAACGTCTCTCAGAACTACACTTTGTCCTATGGTTATGGGAGCTGTTTTGATGGATACAAATGTTAACACGTTAATTTGTTCTGAAAAAAAAATATGACAGGATGACAACAGCAAATATCTGGTTACACAGATCATGACTGGGGAAGAGTAACATTTATGTGGATGCGGCAAATATACCATCTCCCAGCTTACTAACAACCTTTGAAGTTGTGTGAACACAGACCTTCATGGACTGTCCAAATAAGAATTTCTTTTAGCCTGGTGTCTGATTCACAACTGGCTATGTCTAGATAGACACCTCCTTTACTAGACAAGTGCATTGTAGGCTAATCTTTGATGTCAAACCTTTATACACATGGCTGTACACTGCACACCACTATAGTTGTATGCAGCACACTGATGGCATCATGATATCTAGTTCCCTGTGACACATTCAATGTTGGCAGACCATGGTTGTTTTTAGCAATGATGGTGAACATCTGCCTGGAATTTTGGTAAGTGCCTGAAGGATTCACATCTGGATTCACCTAACACAGTCACTGGGAACAGTACTTAGCTTGATGCTAGCATCACATGTTGATCTATTACATGCTTTAACACTCAGATACATCCAAACTGTCTCAAACATCAGAATCCTGTTTTTATTTTTTGTTCCTACAGGTCATTTTAAAAAGTGAAACCAGTTAACTTATGTCAGGGGTTAATCATTCTCCTCTCAAGGAAGAATTTTCCTCTCTTATTTTGTTTATTCATTTATATTTTATGCTATTTATTTTATTTTATATTTGTTTACCTGGGAAGTACGTTGATCACATATGACCTTTTACATATACACCCCATGGGAAATAGTTCATAAAAATGATTCAGTATACAGAAAGTAATACAAATTTAAGAGATATTATCATAATTAGTTATATCAGAGTGGAAATACCAGGTTTCAAACATTTGAGGGCTTTTATAACAAAACATCAGTGATGCTGCTGAAATAAAAAATAGATAAAATGATAGATAGAAAGAAAGATAGATATTTCTACCAGAGTGGCAATGTCAGGTGACAAACATTTTACATTTTTTACAGATTGGTAACTGTGTCACTAGTATTAGTGATGAAATAAACAAGAGAGTGAAAGAAGAAGGGGCCTGAGACACGATTTAGATTTTAGTAGATAACAATGTGGAAGGCGATGGAAAGCTGGGACGTGTTTAGGTGATGTAGTCTGTAGTGAAACAAATACAGCCAGATTTGTTGTGGAGAAAGTTTTTGAATTGTATTCTGAATATGGGGATGGAAGAGTGTTTTTCTTTTAGGTACGATGGAGGTGACTACAATAACTTTGGTGCTGAGATAAAGAGGGCATTATCAGTGCAATGGAGTTTGATATGAGGGGTTTTGAGTGAGGTGGTAGACTGAGAGAAGTGTCTGAGGATGGAGTGTTTGTTAAACTTAGAATCAGTTAATTGGAATTACATTACAATACATAATTCTGTACCATCTACCCATGAGATATTTACCAAGATTCCACATAAAATACAGGCTATTCTCTGCAAGACTGAGATAATGGAGAGGTTATATAGGTCCCTGGCTTTCAAGTACCTGTAATGTGAAGCTTAAAGACATGGACAAGCCTTGCAGAAAATAGAGACAAACGCAGGTCTCTTTTCAATACAAAATGGTGCAGTGGTGCAGTGGTTTGCATTGTTGCCTCACAGCAAGACATTCTCCAGTTCGATTCTTGGCTGGGATACCTTCTGTGCAGACTCTGCATGTCTTTCCTGTGTTTCTGTGGGTGTCTTCCCATATTACAAATATATGAGTCTTGATTGTTTTTCCCAAGCCTCCACTGAAAATTGTCTACTTTCAAGTCATACTTTACCAGTAAAGAAATGTAAATAAAATGCCTTTTAAACAAATAAAATTGTGGAATGTGTACAAAAACTGCTCTATCCTTCATTAAAAATAAGTAATCCTTTCAAGTAGAAATCCTACTTTTTCCTTTCCTTGACTCCTATTAATAATTTCACAGCAGCTATTTAGGATGGGAAGCTGCTAAGTGCCAGAGTAATTTCAACCACAGGAAAGCCTTAGCCAGTTTTACACGAGCATGTGTCACAAGAATTACCCACCTAGTCATCTGCTACTAGTAATGGTTAAGTCGGAAGCGTCAGTACAGAAAATATCCAGCATTATTTTAAAGGAGTCACACTGAGCTGTCAGCAATGGTCAGTGCTGATGAGGCACCTCAGCCTCGGAGGGGGTGGATTATAGATGGATGAATACATAAAACCACTTGCAAGTCATGTGAATATATATACACTAAAATAAACCAAGTACAATAAGTGCACCTGTCAATTTTAAACACCTGTGCATTTTTAATTGTTAAGTGCTTAGCTTGCAACATTAATGTTTCTCTTCCAGCTGGTATCATATACCTCTCAATTGTCCACAGTGTTGCAGAATGCCCAGATTTGTGCCTCAAAATGTCATTCTGTTTCTCATAAAATGTTTGTTTTTTTGTCAAATTACGGAGATGATCTGAGGAAACAAAATAGTAAATAATGACATACATTTCAGTTTCAGACTTCACATCCTTTAGAAAATGCATTGTAATACATACCCAGTTATTCTAGCAATTTTCTTTATTTTTGGGCCTTTTTACTCCCATTATGTCAGGCTTGTCCAGATTCCTTGGATTAAGAGGTTGAGAGGTATGGGTATTGTTCAACCACTACTAAAACTTGCAGCATTGCACAACTACTTGAAGTGCCCTGGTTTTCTACAGCTAAGGACTTCGGTCTCATATCAATCTGAAACACCTTGCTAAAATATTGGAAACATTAGTCTATTAGCAGCTTCTTGATGACTACTCCATGCAGAGCTTGCTGTCACATGCCCAGTATGTATGCCTAAAAGGAGATGATACATTTATGACTATTTTATTTCAGCTGTAGTTTATTAACCTATATAAGGCTTTTGGAACAGCTGATCAGACATAACAGACTCAAAACGATGGGTACAGAATTATCATAGTGATTAAATCTTCAATGATATGATTACAGGAGAAGCTCCGAACTGTTAACCTGAAGGCTGGAGTTCTACTAAGATTAGTGCTAGATCTTATTCTATTTATGTTATGTATTCATAATGTTACACAATACCTTTTGGGACTTCTGATAACACCTTGTCCAGATTACTTCATCTTGGTAACAGTGAAAAACTGATTGAGTAGGTGTATGGGCATTCAAGCTGACACTTTCAAAATATGGACATGGTTCATCAAAGTAGAGTGACTCAACACATACAAGACAGAAAAATGTTATTTAGAACACATTAAATGGTATCACAACAAAACAGGCTAATTATAAAGGATTCACTAGGTGTAACAAGCATTCAGATTATGTAATAAATATATTGACATATATCCTCCTGTTCTAAGCTTTAAACATCATACCATCATAATGCTTGTTAAAGTACTCCAGTTGTGTAAGTAAGCTACCTATTATATAGCTTTCTAGCCAAGTTTCTAGTTTGGGATATACACTGCCTTTACTGGCACTACAGTCATCTGACCATAACCAGACACTATGAACTATTAAAAATGCATGATTTCATTTCTTGATCGGTTTCTAGAGTATCACTGCTTATCCATAAAAATGGTCAGATGTCTTCTTGTAACAACTAAAGCCTTGTTGTTTTTGAGCTGCTTAAGTTATTACACTTGGTGCACTACCCAGTTATAGTGCATATGCTGTAAATGTTTACAAACTGTTACCCACTGCCATTTTCTGAACAAAGACCCATAACACTGAGAAGCTCTTCTTTAATCTTGCATTGGTAAAAAAAAAATAAAAATCTTTATTATAATGGCTTCTGCTAGCTGGAATAGTCTGCAGTGAACATAAGAAATGATCAAATACATCAAACTTCAGAGCAAGTTTGAAATAGCATCAACATGAACGCTAAACGTTTACAAACTTTAAGCACAGTGGATAATTCTGTTATTGTAGTAGAGCCCAGTTATAACTAGTTGCTTCAGTCTAATTAGTCTATGCTATACAGCGTCCGTAACTACATACAAAGGTATTGAAACCTTTTAATATGTGTGCTGTGTATTTATCTCACTATGTATACACATGCCATGGAAGCATATTTGTATATACACATAATTATATGATATATGTTTCATATTTTTTTTTCTTTGTGTGTATATATGTGCCTTCTGACACATGCCATGTATGCAGAGTCCTAGGAATAGCTCACTTACCTGGTTAGCACATAATAAAGAAAATAAAAAAAGAGCCATCAAATGGTCTACCTAAATGAAATAAGTACATCAAGTACTTTAAAGTGCAATTCATTAAAATTTTAAAATTACATTTTTACCCACAGCAGGCGATGTCCTTTGCATTTATTACTTTAACTGAAATGTAGAGAGCATCAGCCCAGCAGAATACTAAGGTCATGATAGAGTTCTAAAATATTCATAATGCTAGGAGAATGAGCAATAAGTCATGCATTGCATAAAATGTAGAATATTGTATCTCTAAAAGTTTACTGTATTCAACACACTTCAGGCCTTCCTTAGTTTCTAAGGGACTGGTGTATTGGCAAAATATTTATATCTGAATTGTGGCATTGCTTAAATTCTGTCTACCATTTTTCTGTTATTACTCACTTTGGAATTATATGGAAAGAATCCATTATTGGCCAACCGAGTCAGAAACATCATGCACAACTCCATAAATGCTCCATGCATGCAATTAGTACCACATGCTGCTGACATTAATGTGATTCATAAACATGGATCACTGTAATGGCATACTGTATACTGGCAGAGTATCAAAGCAGTTTGCATGGCTAGCACTCCTACAGATCAAAACACAAGCATCCTCTGCTGTACATGTTAAACTTGTAAGGGAGTAAAATGATCAGAAGGACGTGCCAAGTTTATTTTAAGATCTGTATTTGGGGTTCAGAAGTGAATACTCTTTATGTAATTTATTTATTTGGTAAATAACTAGTCAGTGGTCTAAGTAAATCATTTTGACACAAACAAAGCCATCTGGCAACAGTTCATTGGTTTATTATTGCCAGTAGTAGATCAGGAGCATTGCTCTCCCATTGCTGTGCTCTTCAAACCAGATATCAAATAAGTCATAAAAAAGAAGATGTAGATAAGCAGATACAAAAATAGAGGGGAATATTTAAAATTTCTCCATTTCAATGTCAATTTTTGCTTTATTTTCTTTTCTGTTCCAGTTATTCCTATTGTTTTCCAAAACCTTTTTCCTAACCAGTGACCAGTTTTATACAATACATTCACCTTCACCTCTAAATGCAGATATCTTTTATTAATCAGTCATTGCCAGTGAAGGCATTATTGGCATCGCCTTGTTATACCTAAAGATTCCCTTTCAGATAATCATAGAGTTTCCCTGATAGAGACTAGTGCCAAAGAGTGTCCATCATTAACTATTCTGTTCCACCAATAACAGCCATTCTAGTAGTTATTTGTTTATATTTGCCAGCCTAAAATATATCAGATATCCATAAGTTTATGAATCTCTTAGTAAAGCCACTGATTACACCAGAATTAAAATCCTCTTCTCCCAGCACATAGCCTATTGTGAAGCTTGTCTTAAAGCATTTAAATCCTTATCATCTTAAGTTGTTAACCAACCTGTCTTCGTTCATCAAGCTCCATCTCCTTATAACAGACATATATAAATATGTACATCTTGAAAAGGACATAAGCATTAATGCCAAACATTATTTCACTTATTCCCTCACTTCTGTTTCCTCATCCAGTCTTGCCACTTTTGGGTAGTCTTTTCCCTTTTTCCTCTGTCACCCATCACCCCTGAGTTTCCTTGTGAATTGCCTATCAGTCATGTTGAGGTCTTTGGAATGATATGAAACAGTTTCACACCATAAATGATTACCAGTTCTTCTCCTGCTTTCACATCTCTGGATTCAAGTGCCAGTGATTTGCAGTTCTTGTGATTTTCTCATGTCTAATCTATGGCTTTTCAGTCTAGTTTCCAAAGGTGTTTTCTGTCAGCTGGATTACTATTCCACATTTATTAAAGTGCAGGTCTGGGTAATTAGGGTGTTATCCTCCAGGATACAATATTCTCAGGCATGACAGACAAAACAAATGCAAAGGTGGTGTAGCAATCATCTATAAAGCTTCCCTTACCATTAGCTTACTTCCACAGGAAATACCCAAATTTAACAATGCTGAACTACTAACAACACTCCTAAATTTCAACAATAAGAAAACAATCCTCGGGATTCATGAAGCTTGCGCCGGGTGCAGGCATAGCGTTGGCGTTCCAACACCAAATATGGCAGGTGAGCAATCCAGGTACATGCTGTTTCCACGTGCACTACCTGTGTATGCTACGCCCGCACAGCTCCCGGCACCTATATGCTAATTACCCCATTTGCAGCAGTGTAGCATGCAAATGAAGGTATTTAGCGATCCAAGAAGTGGTGCAGGCGTAGTGTAAGCATGCAGAAATGTAAACCGTAAAAAAAACGGTTTACATTTTTGCAAACATAAAATCAGAGCCATACACAGCTGGCCAAACACATGTATTATATTGTTAATATATGACAATGGCTAAATATATAGCCATTAGCATAAAAAAATTTACAAAATATAAAAATAACATTTAATTTTTTTTTGCAGTATTGTGAAGTTTAAGCGTAGGGCAGCTGCGCTCAAATGGGAATGCAAGGAAAATAGAAAAATATAGAATAAAACTGCAATGTAACACATATCATGATTTCCCCATAATAGTCAATGGCAGGCAAGGCTGTGTCAGTGTTATGCGCGGTATCTAGGAATTATTAGGCAATTCCATGCAAATGAGAGGAGTAATAGTGAATCACAGATTCCCCGCTGGTGTAAGGATGCACTTCACAGCATAGCGTTACAACACCGAGGTGTGTCCATGAGATAAAGATGACATCAAGAGAGGGGTGTGTCACCTTTGCTGTAAGCACATTGGGGCATTGCTAATCTGGTTTGCTCATAGCTAAGTAAGCTGCAGGAAAGGGGTGTGTTGAACTGGCTTTAGCTTTGCTTAGCTGAGAGCACACAAGGTAACCGAGTATGCATGTGAACAGAGATTAAAACGCGCTTAAACTCAGTAAACGGGTTTGCGCAGCGAACACTGTAGCTGAAACAGGAAGGATATAGGAAAAAAATAAGGAAATGCTACAGCAGAGAAATTGGAGTACAAATGACTAATTAACGCCTAGGAACCTACAGTGGGCCATTGACAACAGCTAACAAGGCTGCAAGCAGCTACCTGCAGAACAGGAAAGGGGAGGGGCTGTACTGCAAAGAAAACAGTAAAGTGTCACAGCAGAGCAAAGCAGAATTGCATTATATCAGCTACAAAACACATTTTGCAACACATGACTGGGTAGGGAAAGTACAAAACAAGAAAGTTGGCAGGTGGATGCATGCCTGACAATGGAAGGGAATCCAGGTTTAAAAGTAGATTAAAGGGCAACAGATTAATCAAGGCAGGCAAGCATCACTCCACACTACAGGCCCCACACTTGCAGTACTCACTGTAAAACCCATAATTAAGATACCCTGCAGCTGGAATTGCTCATACACAGCCAATGATATCAGCAGCATCCATAGCACAATAGTATAAAGTGTGAAAGCACCTCACACACACTTATGTATTCCCATACACTCTGCACCATTGGTGTATACATACGGGGAACTTTTAATATGTACATGTTAGGGGCTGCCACAGCTTTGATCAACCAGTATGTGTTGGAGACTGAAAGTAGTGTAGAGGATGATGCTGACAACCACCTCAGGCACCAGAGGAGGAAAAGAGTGTTCAAACCCAGGGTAACCTACCAGGGGCTACATGATCTGGAGAAAGTAGAGCATTACAGGGTGGACAGGGACACCCTACAGCAACTTGTAGAGCTGTGCCGGCCATGCCTCACAGCCAGAACAAACAGAGGAGACCCATCCCAGTGGATACGAAGGTATATGTAAGCCTGAGAATACTAGCCACAGGTACCTTCCAAAGGCCAACTGGGGATATCATGGGGATCTCACAGGCATTACCACATGCCAATGCAGAAGGAGTTGGCCAGCAATATGCATCTCTTCCACTGTATGGCAGAATACCCAGAGGTACTGGGTGCAATAGGCTGCATGCACATACACATCAAGTCACCACCCGGTGAGCAGGGTAAGCGCTACATAAACTGCAAGGGATGCCCCTACATCAACTGCCAGGTCATGTGCAATGCCCAGGGCATTATCATGGATGTGTGTGCTGGCAGCTCTGGAAGCTATCACGACTCCCACATCTGGCATGCCTCACAGCTGTATCAGGTATTTGCCAGGGGGGACATCCCATATGGACACCTGGTGGGGGATGCTGGCTATGCACTGGAACAGTGGATGATGACTTCCATCAGAAATGCACACACACCCATGCAAGAATGCCACAATGAGGCACACGCACAAACCAGAATCATCATAGAGTGTGTGTTTGGAATGCTTAAATCATGGTTCTGTGGCTTGGACATATCTGGTGGAGCCTTGCAGTACTCTCCAGGCACGTGTGCCCACATCTTCATAGTATGTGCCATGCTACACAATATGATCCTGCGGAAACAGCTGCAGCAGGGACAGAATGGTGAAGGCCCTCACAGCCCACCATCATTGCCAAGGGCCCCACAGGCACAGAGGTACTCAGACCGTGAACACCCTGAGCCAGCCCCAATAGGCAGATGGAGGCGTGCCCAGTATGCCCATGCCTTGGCAAGGAGGGAACATATAGCACACACACTGACAGTGTAGGCACCTAGGCACTGGCACCTTTCTCCACCTGCACACACAGTAAAAATGGATGGCACACACACAAGACTACCTGTAAATTATCATGTATAGGCAGTCTACTGTGTGCATCCATCATAGGCAGCCCTCAACTATTGCACACACAACTGCTATTGGCACAAGGTAAGTCAACACCTGAACAGTAAATTAAGCCATCAGCATGTGCTGATACTGTATGTATAGGTTCACAGGTAGATACTTGGCTAACTGCCCGAGGGCATTCATAAGCCTAGCCAAAATGTGTCAGCTTTTGCCACCCCATTGATTAATTAACTGTCCCTCTGTGGAGCATAGCCAATGGCAGGATCTCTGGGGTGCATCTACTGTTCCCCATCCACTCTTCAAGGTTTCTCTTGAAGAGTGTTAGTGAGGGGCTCTGTATAATGTAATTAGAGATGTTGTTCCAAAGCATGGAGAGTTTCTGTGACATGAATCTGTCCACCCAGCATGTTCTAGTTATTGCTGTGGCAAGGTTTAGCTCACTACAGCATGTGGCTCACTGTGAGATGGATTCCCATAGGTGGAGCATATCCATTAAGCCTGAGTTGGACATGGCTTTGTAGGCCAGCAGAGATCATCTCTGAGTAAACGAGATGCCACTGAGTAAAGCAGGAGTTTATTCAGTCTGGCTGCATAGGACATATGTTTGAGGCCAGTAATCCTCTTGGTGAGGTACATTTGTGGTCCTTCCAGCTGTTGGAAGTGTCTTCTGAGATACATCCCAAATGGGTTATTATACTCTATGATGGGACTGATGAGTGACAAGTAAAGGGGCACTATAACCTCAGTATGACTAGATGCGAACCCTTTAGTAATCAGTTGGCCTACATAGAAGGATGTCCCGACTACTTTGAAGATATGATTGTCAAAGGGGAGAACACTATCTACCTTAGTCCGCTGGTCCCCTATTACCTTGTCTGTATTAAGGTGGCTGCCACATATGTGCTAATATGTGGGTGTTTGGTTTTTCCCAAATGGAATGACCATGCAGTTTGTGGCACTTAGCTTGAGGCCATGACTTTGACACCCTGTGTCGGTCTCTGTGAGGCCCTTTGAAAGATGTCTGTGTCAGCTGGACTGTCAATTATGGCTCCCAGTTTGCAGTCATTGCCAAACATGGTCTGAAGTAGTCCACCTATGTTTGCCTGTACCTCTGAAAAGTATATGCCAAACAGTAGGGGTCACAGGATTGAGTCCTGTGGGACACCAATTGTGACTGGTTAAGAGTTGGACCTGGAGGCTGATAGTCTTACCATGTGGGTTTTGTGTGAAAACCTGTTGGCAACCCATCCTGTGATGTATGGGTTTATGTACAGGCTGGTGAGTTTATCAATAATACATGAGTGGGGAATGGTGTCAAAAGCCTTGACGAGGTTCAGGTAGTATGTGTGAACCACCTCTCCCCTCATCTAATGCCTTGGTGACTGTCTGTAAGACGTCAAATAGGTTCAGTAGGCATGATCTGCACTGAACCAAACTGACCTGGTTTGGGTCAAGTGTTTGGAGGTTAACAACGTCTTTGTTAATGAGTGCCATAAGGATGCGCTTCATAGCTTAGCAGATCAGGCTAGTCAGGCTTACGGGGTGGTAGTTACCATGGTCATTTGTGTTTCCACCTTGGTGGAGTGGAATAACTGTTGCTATATACACCATTGTATGGGCATGTAGCCTGTGTAGAGGCTGAGGTTGAAAAGCTTAATTAGGTGGGTGGTTAGTCCATCTTGCAGTGTTTGTAGGACGCAGTCTGGGACACCATCTGCCTCCATTGATGGTGTGTTTTACTGTTTGAGAGGGCTATTTCCACCTGTGTGTCTCTGGTGTCTGGGATACTGTACTTTTCAGGAATTGTAGTGGGCTCTTTAGGGGGTGAAGTTTGCACTGAATGTATCTGCAAGGATGTTGGCGACATCAGTAGGCTCAGTATATTTTGTGCTATATTGCACTGGCATAGTGCAAATCTGTATGTTACCACTTAGATCCTTGACATAGCCAAATAAGGCGTTGTGGTTATCTTTCGGATCCTTGCCTATTTTCCTGTTGAAGTTAGCCTCGGATGATTTCATGAGGGACCTAAGTTACTTACTAATACTGGTCATTTATGTCTGTCCTTCTTGGGATTTGCTGTTTTTCTGGACTACTGTCCTACTTCTGTTGTATAGGCTGTTTATTGCAGGGGTCCACCAGACTGGTGTCCTTGTCTTGGAGGAGCGAGTCTTAGTTTACCAGTGATGGCATGATCCATACATCCTAGTAGGTGCTTATAGAGTGCATTTGTAAATCTTTCTGTATCTTGAGCAGTGTTTTCCCTTAGCGTGAGGGCTGTGAAACCTCCCACCTCTGTCTTTAGTAGTGTGAAGTTAGCTGTAGGAAAGGTTTTCACTGTGGTTTCCTTGGGTGGGGGAGATGGTTGGGTGTGGAAATCATCAGTGAATAATTCATGGTCAGATCTAAAAAAGTGACCAGTTTACCTCTGCTGTGGTGCACCTGTCGCCCATGTTGGTGATTACCACTTCTAGTATGTTTCCACCTCTGGTTAGGGAGTTTACCATCTGATACAGGGCATTTAAGGAGATAAATTCCAGGAAGCGCTAGGCCTGGAAGTGAGTACTCGAGTAAGTTTCCCAGTTAATGGTAGGGTAGTTGAAATCGACCAATACCAGGATGTTCGGTAAGACTGTCATGTTTCCACTGTCTCCAGGTAGGTGAAGTGGTGGTCCTGGGTCATGGAGGGTGATCTGTAGCAGGCCACAGTTTGCATTGCAGTTGTGGCTGATGTTAACTGCACATGGATGATCTCAGAGGTATCATGCTGCCCCACTAACCTGGAGGTGTATGTATCCCTGATGAATATAGATACATCCCTCCATGTCTGTGTCAGTCCATGTTCTGTGGTCGAAATATGCAGTATGGGTTGTAGTCCGGTAGTGCTGGTGTGCTCTTAGGAGCCTTAAAACAGGTTTCAGTTACTGCACAGATGTTGATGTTGTCCATACTGAGGAGTGCTGTGAGTGTGTTCATTTTGAGATTACAACTCCTGGCGTTGAGTAGCATAACCCTCATTGATTTTGCTATTGTGCTGTTTATGGAGGTGGGATTCACCTTTGAGCCTTGCCTAAAAAAAGGCACCATGGGGGTGCTAAGAGCCTAGGCCAGTATTTGAAAGCCTAAGGCAGACACATGCAAGCCGGTATGGTATTGTTGCTCTTTCCAGTAGGTAACCTACTGGTAAGCAATAGAAAGCCTTAAACTGATGCAAGTCTTCTAGATTCCAAGATAGGCTTTTGGAGTGATTAAGTATTAATGTTCTGTATTTTCTTGCTGTACTTAACCTTTTTCTGACTACATGGTGATTTCTCACTGTATATTGTTATCTGAAAGCTCTGCTTATTCACATATTATTTCTGTGATGGCCTGCACTTTAGAGGTTCACAGATAGGTAGTAGGCTATCTGTCCAAGGATATTTAGAAGCATAGCTACAGTGTGTTGGCTTTCTCTGCATCAATGATGAAGTGAGTGTCTGTCAAGCTTAGCCAATGAAGTGATTCCAGGCAGAGTTGCCGGAAGCTGTTGAAGACTGGGGTGGTGGAGGGTGATAGAGGCACTTAGTGATCTATAAAGTACATGTTAATGTAAAACTTCAACACCATTCAAGTTCCCCAACAGTTTTTGCAGCTATAAAACTGGAGGGGCTCCCCCCCACTGGCTGCATGGTTCTGGGACACATGATCCTAGAGGTGTATATTCTGTTACCCATTCACACATCAAGGTTTCTCATTAAGTGTGTCAGTTAGGTACTATGCCTAATGTAGTTAGGAATTTAATTAATAGTCTCTCATTTCATTTGTTATGTTTTTATTTCAAGAGTAAGTGAAGCTCAGTGGGTTTGGGTTCCTCCGCCTTTTGCTTAGCCTAGCTTACACATAGAAATCATCTAAATAGGCAACAGGCCTATTTATTATTAATTAATTTACAATTAATTGACATTAATTTACAATTAATTGACATTAATGTCAATAGTGTAATGGTTACAGCATTTGCATAGTATATGTGCATTTGTGGTTCAAATCCCGATAAAGTCAGAGATGTTTTTCATGTTAAAAAGTATACCTTAACCGCAGCTTGCATATTTAGGTAATAATCTTCAGTATAATAAACATTTGAAACAGCCATATAAACCCATGTGTGCCAGAGAGTAAAGTCAACAGAGCTTGTAATGTTATGTAAGCACATAGTGAGATGTTACCTTATTGAAATATATATATCCTGAGTAGTTAGCAGATGTAGCCATGTTTGCGTGCACAGGTTATACCTTTTTAAATTTCATTTAACTGTGTTTAACTGCTGCTTTAATGTCACACAAACACTTTTAAACATGCTTACAACTGCTTAAATGAGACGTATTCTGGAGTAAAAAACATTTTTAAAGCATCGCAGGTCTTGAACCCAAGACCATGCACACCATAGTCATGTGACTTACCACTAAGCTATCTGAGCATATATTTCCTTGTTTTTAGACTACACCTTTTACTATAGGCATTCCACAGTACTGACCACAAATGAGATAGTCACTTTGTGTACATATGTACAGTACATTGTAATGTACTGTAGTTTGTGAATCACCACATACAAGTCTACATATGTATAACTGTTAAAAAATTAATACTAAATATATATATATATATATATATATATATATATATATATATATATATATATATATAGCCATATGCATGTCAGTGATGTCGGCACATAGATATAAATGTATATATATATATATATATATATATATATATATATATATATATATATATACAGTTACATCTATAGCCATATATAAACATCTATGAACACACTTCGTGACACAGAAGCAATCCAAAGGAATTGAAGTGTACATAAAACACATGCAGCTCTGGTATTATAACTATTAATATTAATTCACCATAGAAGGGATGGTTGTTGTATATGTGGAGTTTGCATCAAGGAGAGCCTGGGTTGGATGTTCAATAAGTGAACAGGAGGTGTATACATGGATTATGGAGATAATAAAATAAGGACACAAAACAAGAACCATTCTCATCCATAATACACCCTGCCAGGTCACATTGCAACACTTAATTCCACAAACATATGAACATTAACATGCAGATGGACAATACAGTTACAATTGCTGAATCCTACACAAATGCTCTCTATAAGCACTTACATGAGTGCATGGATCGTGCTATCCCAAACAGAACCAAGACGCTTGGAAGCCAATCTGGTGGTCCCCTGCCATAAACAAACTGTACAACAGAAGGAAGAAACTGTTGCAAAAGAGTAAAATCCCATGAGTGGAGGAGCTCCCTGGTCAACCTCAGTAAGAAGCTGAGATCCCTTATAAGATCCTCTAAAGCTACCTATGAAAACAAAATTGCCACTAAATACAAGGACAACCACAAAGCATTCTGTAGCTATGTCAAGAATCTAGATGGCAACACTCAGATCTGCCCTGAGTTACGGCACAAAGGCACGAAAATTACAGAACCAACTGATATTGCCAACATGCTGACAGAAAGGTTCAGTGCTAACTTTACCCACCTCTCACCCCCTAAAGGGCCCATATCTATACAGGAGGAATGCAGAGTCCCTGTAATCACAACTACGCAGGTAAAAGCTGCACTCTCTAAAGCCAAAAACACAGCATCCATGTAAATGGACAACATCCCAGGCTGCATTTTATACGAACTTCAGAACGTACTGGCTCCCCACTTAAGCACCATATTCAATAATAGCCTCGCATCAGGCTTTGTGCCCACTGAATGGCACACATCAACAGTTATCCCACTCCACAAAGGGGGAGCCACCACTTAACCCGGGAACTATCGACCTATTAGCCTGAAGAGCCTGGTCTGCAAGGCCATGGAACGTATCATCATGGAACTCATAAACAAAGACATTGGTAACCTCCAAACTCTGGATCCCACCCAATTCGGGTTTGTGAAAGGCAGATCATGCCTCCTGAACCTGATTGACTTCTTTGAGGTAGTCACCAAAGCCATGGATGAGGGTAAGGTGGTTCACACAGCCTATCTTGACCTCGCCAAGGCTTTCGACACCATCCCCCATTCTGGAATTATAGCTAAACTCATTAAACTAGGTATAAATCCCTACATCACAAGATGGGTTGTCAACTGGCTCACTGACAGAACCCACACTGTAAAAGTTGCAGACTCCAAATCTGACCTCAAAGCAGTGACAAGTGGAGTACCACAGGGTTCCGTCCTGGGACCTCTCCTGTTTGGTATCTACTTCTCTGAAGTACAGGCTAACACAGCAGGCCTCTGGCTAATGAAATTTGCAGATGACTGCAAACTGGGAGCCATAGTCAAGTCCACAAATGATGTGAACAGCCTACAGAAGAGCCTCACTGAGACAGATGCCTGGTGTCAGAGCAATGGCCTCAAGCTCAATGCCACAAAGTACAGTGTCATCCCCTTTGGTAAAAACTCTGTAGCCATGAATTACCACATAGGCAGCAATCTACTTAACACCAAATGTGTGATAAGAGACCTTGGGACCCAGGTGGACAGTAGTCTCTCCTTTGATAGTCACATCACCACAGTAGTCAGGAAGTCCTTCGACATGGCACACCTCATCATAAAAGGGTTCTCATCCAGGAAAAAAAGAGGTAATTGTTCCCCTCTACTCGTCACTCATTTGACCCATTATAGAGTACAATGCCCCTTTTGGACTGTACCTTACAAGACATCTGCAGCAGCTAGAAAGGCCAAAGAAGTACCTCGCAAAGAGGATTACTGGCCTCAAACAAATGCCCTACACTGATCACCTCAAAAAAACTCCAGCTTTACTCCGTAGCATATAGCCTACTCAGAGGTGATCTCTACCTAACATACAAAGCTATGTCAAACCCAGAGCTGTTGGACATGCTACACCTAAAGAAATCCCAATCCCTCTGAGCTACACACTTTAGGGACATAAACCTTGTCACCACAATAAACAGAACATACTGAAGGGATAGATTCCTGTCCCAGAGACTTCCTATACTCTGGAACAAGCTACCCATCTATGTCAAGGAAAGTTCTTCATTAGCACTCTTCAAGAAAAATATTGATGAGTGGATGAGAAATAGGAAATACACCCCGGGGATCACTTCTGTGTCTCTGCTGGACAGTGGCACAGGAAAATAACTTTCTTGGGTGGCGTAAGCTATGGAACCTTGCTGGATAGGCTTACGTAGGCCCTTGGGCCGATAGCTTAGTACCTATCTATGAACATGTATCATACACATGTACACCAACTGACTGTCACATTTGCTTTCAGTAGTGTGGAATGCCTGTAGTAAAACGTATATTCTAAACACCATAACATCTGTACATTTCTCGGATGCATTAGTAATAAAGTCAGTGACTGTGGTGCTCATGGTCACGGGTTCAAGAACTGAAAAAGCTGTTAATTTATTTTGAGGGCCAGAATAAGGGCTGTTGGATGCAGGTTGATTAAGGCAGTTGCAAGCGGTTTTGCGCGGGTTTGCAAGATGGTAAGCTGCGCTTAAACACGGTTAAACAGATAAGCGTTTCACAGCTGTAACCTTTGCTTACCGTCATGCAGACCACTGGCAAACTTGCTTACAACTGCTTAAATGTGCATTAATCACACTTTCCCTACCAGTACCTGCTCTGAGAGGTAAAATAACAATGACATCCAGGATTACAACCCACAACCATGTATACCATCCTCAGAGTAACCTACCACTAAGCTACCTAAGATGTACCTATGCCAGGTGTGTATTCAGACAGGCTAAAACACAAAAGGGAGGACTGTGTGGAAATAGGACAAACCGTCATGTACTCAATAAAAGGTGTATGCTATATATATATATATATATATATATATATATATATA
>NC_056734.1:244737615-244810115 GCF_019279795.1 Protopterus annectens
GTCATGGCTATGAACTGTGTCTGTAACTCACTCTGTATAACAATAGTGAAGTCACATGATGCCCTGCAATGGCTATGCACATCAGCTCAATGTGCATTATGTCAGTGTATATTTGTAGGCTGGACTGACAACATTGCATCAGTTGAAGGTCCATGTTAGTATAACACGTCCCTGCATTGGGACACCATTACCTCACTGTATATTTGAAAGGACACCATTGTGTTAAACATGTATGCATATCATTCAACACTTCAGCATCAGACATGTCATACTACATTTGATTGGCAAGGTCATATGCCACAAATCAGGCTGGTGTACTGTTAACCTGTGCTGGTCTGTGGCACCATTTGCAAAGTAGGGACAGCCATGTCAAACATGTGTGTACAGCCACATGCATATTGTCTGTAGACTCAGCTCAGGGGTAAGCAGAATAATGTTGAACAGACATGCACTGCTTTGGGGGAGACATGCAAGCTAGGGCTCAGGCAAACATAGTATTCACTCAACATACCCTTCTGCTCATGTCCTCCTCACACATAGTGGCAGTGGCCAACACAAAACATCAGTGGCAGATGTACACAGGTCAGCGATGGTCTGTTAAAATGTGGGTTTTGTAGCACAAAACATGGCAGTGCGGTGCAATGGTGAATAGTGCATGCATTGTGCTGTAGGTTTGGGGCATAACCTACTAATACAAATGGTGCAACACAGGGATGTATGCTAACTACTACTATAACTGTGTAAGGTGCATGCCTTCTGCTATAACACATGCATGCTGTTGTGTGCAACTCAGGGACTTACGATAACTACCACTATAATTGTCTAAGCTGAATGCATTCTGCCATATCACATGCATGTTGCATGCCAATGGGTGCCATAACATGTGTCTGTCTGTATCTGTTTGTCTGTCTGTGTCTGTCTGGTCTGTGTCTGTCTGGTCTGTGTCTGACTGGTCTGTCTGTATCTGTCTATGTGTCTGTCTGTGTGATGTATAACTTGCAATGTAGAGTTCTTGTCTACCCCTCACAGGTGTTGATGTAGGTGTGTTGCCCTCCTGCAGTCCACCTGATGTTAGTGTCCCCACAGACTCTAGCAGTGATGATGAAAGTATGATTGAGGCACAGGCAGGGTTGTCAGGCGCTGAATCTGTGCCATTGGTTGCCATTCCACCTGTATCCCCCTCATCCCCGCACACAATTCTCATGCCTACACATACCCCATCACCAGTGGGAATAGTGGAAGGACAGTTGGCAGGTGGTAGCATGGAACAGGAATGTGTGGAGACTATGGAATGTGTGCCTGCACACCATGATCCCAGCCAACTGACTGGTGATGTCCCACACAGGCATGTGCCCAGGGCTGCTCGTACTAGGACTTCTGGCCAACATGCCCCTGCAAGACATAGCACATCAGCTGGTGTCACCAGATGCATGTTTCAGGCTGTAATGGAGGCACAGGCACGTGCTGAATGGCACAACAGAGAAGGTCTGAGGCTTCAGAGGGCTGCTGTCCATTCTTTAACTGACAACATCCAGGTGATTGCAAATGCTCACCATCATCTTGCAGATGTTTTGGATAGATGATTGGGTGACATGGTGGGAGTCCTTGACCATGGCATGTCAATCCTCAAGTGTGGAATGTCTGTGCTGGAACAGCTGGTGGGATTGAGGCATCAGGCACGTGGATGTAGGCCAGCTACATCACCTGTTGAAGGTCTACGTGAACATGCTACTTCACATGCCCGCTCCCATAGTGGTGGTAGCAGCAGCAGTGCAGCTGGTACTGTGCTATCCACACCAGGACACAGCAGGCCATGTGCACATGGTCTTGGATGGTCCCAACAGGGACACGGTTCCAGTGGACATGTGTCATCAGACAGTACCTCTGCCTGGTAATGGCTGTGCAACCCCTGGCAGGCACAGGTGACGTGGCCATGGTCAGACACCATGAACTATAAAACCTACCCTGTACAGTCTGCAGCTGTCAATAATACCCCTGTGCAGGCCAGCCACATGCCAAACCTGTGTGCATAGATACACAGACATGCCAGAAACAAATGTACACACTCATAACATCCACACACGCCCAATGAGATAAAAGGCCCTAACCCACACACATGATGTCATCCAGTGGTGCAGCCTAGGTCTCTGGCAAACATTATCACCCTGTGCATATGATGATGCCTGTGCCACATCCCTGTCATCCACACCATCAGTGCAGGGGCATGCTCATATGGTCTGATGCACAGGGTGAACATACTAGGAAGACAATTGTAGGTTACCATTGTTGAGTAGTGTTGACAGGCAGCAGACATACCATGTACTACAGTTTTAGAATGCGTTTTGTACTTTTGACAGTATGTATCATGTGTAACAACAGTAACTGCATGTTGATCTTGATGTCCTACCTTCCTCTTTCAGGTGTAATTGCATGTGCCAGGGGATGTCAATGTTTGCAGTTAGTGTCCCATATGTAAATGTAGACTACTTACAGGTCTGTATGACAATACCTGCATGCACTTTGTAGCTTCCACATCACAGTTATAGTCTCCCAAGTTTCAAACATGTTTACTGATCTAATGATCCAAGAGCATGATAGCAGTGTAGTAAGCTACTGTGGCCAGAGCCATCACATCCATAGTGGGTGACATCACAGGTATAGTTACCTGGAGCACGGAGGGGGTAAAAGAGTGGTTTAGCAGATGACAAGGGTAAAGGCCAGTGGAAAAAGGGGTTTCTCATTGGGAAGCAGTAATACCCACTCTCATGGCAGGATGCAAATACACATACACACCAACACACTCAGGGATTCACAGACACAGTAACACACACTCTGACACACACACACACACACACACACACACACACACACACACACACACACACACACACACACACACACGCAGTTGCCAGTGTTGTAATGAGAACCCCTGTCTATGTACAAATCATCATTATACTACTATGCAATTATAAGATGTGCCACAGAGATTACACATGTACAGGTAGTCAGAATGGCCTAAGATCGAGGACATCAACAGGGATACTAGATTGCGGTGAGTGTATGTAAGGAGGGGGGGGTTTCATCAGTAGGCAATGGAACAACAAGCCTCAACCCAGGGCGTACATATTTACAGGTGGTTAGAATGCCCTTCTAAGATTGATGACATCAACAGGGGTACTAGATTGCATTAAGTGGATGGGGAGGGGGTCTTATCATTTCACTATGGTAAAATACAGTCTCACTCCAGGGATCAGACAGCCATACATACACACACACACACACACGCACACATATGCACTCACACACACACACACACACACACACACACACACACACACACACACACACACACACACACACTATGGCATTTACAAAGATATACACCTATGTCACACACATACAGACACTTGACATGTATGAGATTCAAACCTTTGCCTATGTCTTGCTTTCTACATTTCACTCTGTACAGATGTCTACAACAGTGTACAGGAGAGTGAAAAACATTTTGGATGTATTCCCCACCACAAGTGACATTTATGGACACACACACACCCACACATGCCAGTACTGTGAATCAAACACCTGCCTGTCTCATGATAGGTATTACAGAGTTACAGCACTATCGCATGCACTACAAAGTGTACTGACTCTTTCCTTTGCCAACTGTGCTGATATATGCACAATATATGCACAGGGGAGGTGTTACTGTTACAGGTGTCAAGAGGTTTGCCTTCAGTGTCACCCTTACTGCATTCTACATTGTGTTTCTTCCCTTCAATTAACAAAACCATAGCTTAGCAGTTACATAGGTTATTGTAAGAATGGTTGTAACACACCTATGAGCTGTCATCAGTAATAATTCATCTGCAAAGTAGTCCCACCACTTAGTAGTTATGTCCAAACATCTGTCCATACCTAAAGTACAGATTACTGTACTTTGAGCATATCACCATATACAGTTGGCAATGTTGAGGCCGCATTGCAACTGCATGATGCACTAAGAGAACAGTCACCTTCAAACATCAGAAACTGCACATTCATGGAATCTAAACACACATCAATACATGTACACATATGCAGTCTCCATCAGTAAGTGGACTAGCAGTTCAAGAGGATACATTCCACACCTTCCCCACACCATGTGTGAAACCTAGCTGAGCATTACACCATAATGGATGTTGTATTCATGTACTGGTAGGACACACAACCACCTTCACTGAGTAGCTAGGTGTACATTTATGCCAACAGCACATATCAGCAAGACACACACACACAGCAATATTCCATGTCATAATCCCACAAACTGTTAGTTGACAGTTCCACTGTGAAGCCAGGACACTGTAATGGTCAACAGTGAGCACATCATTTTTGCCACACACACATCATATTTGCCACACACACCTCATGATTACTGGAAGAATGCCAGCAATGTGCTCTGTTTGAGCTAGGCATTACACATATTCAAGCATGTGCGAGGTCTGTGGCTTATAAACATCTCACCTCAGCACATTCTGGCTATTGTGTTAATAAGGTTAATGTCCAGACAGCACACAGCTTGCATGGCATGCAATTGTTGACATGGGATATATGTAGGAGCTGTGGGTCACACATAGCTGTACATGTCATGGACATATCACTCTTAACTAATCAGGAACATACAGAGCATAGCTGTATTTCCCTGAGTCTGTCAATACAGGCCATGTGTGTAGGTCCTATGATCATGTTATTTGGGTATGTTTGTAGGCATTGCATTTGGTGGACGTGTCTAATGACATACATGCCACATGGATTGTTGTATGATATGATAGGTGTCATGGGTGACTAGTAGAAAGGGAATATTAGTAAAATCCAAACCAAGGCAGAAACAACTGAACAGCACACCAAAGAAATAGTGTATATTACTTTATTATCCACTTTCGTCCACAGACTTCATCAGAATGATTAAAACAGAACAGTCAAGGTTTAAATAGGTAACAAATCACCATAGAAATTAATTGAAAGGGAATATTACCTCTGTCAACATAGATATCAAACCTTACGCAGTGTTAGCATTCAGCAGCCATGAACCTATCTTCCACGTGCATGTGTGTAATGAATGTAGCCACCTGTATGTACAAAGGACAACAACAACTATGGTATTTTCATTTATGTTGTATGAGTGTGGGATGTACATATCCAGGGCAGTTACATCTAGGTCATATCCAACCATGAGGCTATTATATACTGGTGTACAGCAACAGTCAACTGTGTTAATGCTGACAACATCCGAGGTACCCTGTTATGTGTACAACTGACCTGGTTAAAAACAGTGGTATTATTGCATTGCATAACACATTATGCAACTGTGTCAGTTCATGAGTACTTTGCACAGTTGATGTAAGGCTAGGTACAGTCCACCAGTCGAAGGTTATTTGGTGTTCTATCATAATATTTCATGCCACATTTATGGATGTGTGTTGGTAGTCTGAGGACATGGTGGTGGATGTATATGAGGATACAACCCAGAATGCATCTTTTGCCACTGTCGCCTGTACATGACTCATCTGTGATGAATTATGTTGGAGTAGTGGTCTTTACTTGTGAGTAGCCTTTATGAATATGTGGACACCATCACCTGGAGTGGTCTGTACCAGTGTTACGGCCCACATGTCTTGATCTGAGTTATATGGTGGTAGTGCTATTGTGCACTACAGAGCCTTCAGCCAGGTGTTCCTCATTGCACAGATGTCAGTATTCCCCATTATAGGTTCTACATAGAGCAAATGGATTATGAAAGATACACATCTAGCACTGGTTAGCATAAGCATTCAATGCAATTATCTTGTAGGTGTCAGGGTGTTACTTCTGTGTTTAGGACATTTGCCTTGGAATGGCACTATATGGGTAAATGTGACCTAGGTATTATCCACACTCTTGAATCATGGATGTATGTGATCTGTGACAAAGGCTTGTCTTCTTTCAGTCATGTCATCCCAGAATGACAGACACTGGACAACCTCATAATTACAGCAGGACATTGGCTCATTGTTTTGTTAAAGCAGTTGCCACTCATACCATGACATCACTGCGAGTGGCAGTATTGTGCTTGGTATCAAATGTTACATCTAAGGTGACGGACAGCAGCAGACATTGTGTAGATGACCAGTGTCAGATATACTTAGTGGAGTGGTCATGCTAATAATGACAACTACTAACACAGACAGGAAAGGTCATCTTAACACCTACACCTCAGTAACATTAGACAATTGGGCTCACATATTATGCTTGCACATGTCACTGTTACAATTATAATGCCACTGTCCACAATCTGATATCAATTTATGCCTTTCAGGGCAGCAATGTGTGTGACACATGCTGTACCTTGCATCCACCTGTGTGTCCCAGTTAACCAGTTGTCTGTCACTTTCACACATGCATGATTGTGTATACTTCACATATATATGGCAGTACTTCATGTACATGTATGCATGTGTATCACACAGCACAGACGCAAATATATAATTTACGGGCCACATACAGGTGTCTGGTAGTAAACCTGTATGATGTGCATATATACTGGCAGTTAAGATGTGTATAGCGGTAAACCTGTGTGTTTACAATAGGAGTTCATTACAATGTGTTCTGTACATCTAAGTGTATGAGCATGCACACTGTGGCATTCTGTGGTTAGAAACAGAGTGCATCCAAAACAGCCCTGTGCTACTAAGTGTATGAGCATGACCACTGTAACCCTGTTTAGTGATAGAATTTGTCCATTCCACAGATGGGCATACTCCAGTTCAGGGCTTGTTGTGCTACAACTATACCTCTCAGGCCTACCTATGTCTTACCTGCAGATGATGTGTCTTGTTTGCGCATACAGGTTGTAATGGACTCCTACTTTAAACATGCAGGTTTACAGCTATGTACATCCTAACTGTCAGTATCTTTGTTGATGTCCTTAATCTTAAAAGGGCATTCTGACTGCCTTGAAATGTATAATCTCTGTGGCGCATCTCGTAACTGCATAGTACTGTAATAGTGATCTGTAGATAGGCAAAAGTTTTGATCCCACCACTGGCAACTGTGTGTGTGTGTGTGTATGTGTGTGTGTGTGTGTGTGTGTGTGTGTGTGTGTGTGTGTGTGTGTGTGTGTGTGTGCGTGTGTGTGAGCAAATGCCTGTGTGTGTAATTGTGTCTGCATCCTGTCATGACAGTGGGTTTTACTGCTTTCCAAAGAAAAAACACCTTTTGCACTGGCCTTTATCCTTGTCATCTGCTAAACTACCCTTTCTCCCCTCCCCACTGCAAGTAATTAGTCCTGTGATGTCACCTAGCTCAGAAGCAGAATCAGATTAAGTGAAATTGTATGGGTTCTGTGGCACATACCCCAACTGCATACCACTCTACTAGTTACCTTTGCATAGGCAAGACTTGTAAGCACAATACTGGCAAGTGTGTGAGTGTGTGTGTGTGTGTGTGTGTGTGTGTGTGTGTGTGTGTGTGTGTGTGTGAGACTACCCTGTAGACAGGAATACACATGTGTTATGTCTTTTAACATGCTGCACACCATGGTAGTCATCTGTGGTGAGTGGAGTCTACAAATTATTACATAGTTAGGAATAGAAAAAAATAGACAGTCAAGAATGACTACTGTTGGGTATGTTATTTTCCTGTGCCACTGTCGAGCAGTGACACAGAAGTGGTCCCCAGGGTTTATTTCCATACCAATCATTCCACCACCCAAACTCCACAATCACTGGGGTATATTACCTTAGCCATCATTCCCCACCCCAAACTCCACATACACAACAACCATCTCTTCTCTGTTGACCCGATTAAGATTTAAATGTTATAATACAAGAGTTGCCTCTGTTTTGTGTACATGTCAATTCCTTTGGAACCCTTCTGTGTCACAAAGGGTGTTCAGACATGTTTATATATATGGCTATAGCTGTGTCTGTGTATATGCATATATATATATATATATATATATATATATATATATATATATATATATATATATATATATATATATATATATATATATATATATATATATATATATATATATATACATATATGTGTGTTTATACACATCCCGTAAGTACATATATGTATTTAGTATTTATTTATTTATAACAGTTGTATATATGTAGACTTGTCTATGTTGTTTCACAGAGTACAGTACATTCAAGGGTACTGTACATATGTACACAAAGTGACTGTCCCATTTGTTTTCAGTACTGTGGAATACCTCTAGTAAAATGTGTAATAAAAACCATGAAACGTGTACAACCCAGATGGCTTAGTGGTAAGTCCAGTGACCATGGTGTGCATGGTCCAGGGTTCAAGGGTTGTTGACAATGTCATTTAAGACTGAATAAGGCACTTTTAAGCGGGTGTAAATGTGTTTTTGCAACAGTAAGCAGCAGGTACACACAGTAAAAAGACATCTACAACTCACAGTACACTTGAAATGCCCTTCTTTGGTAATCCTGCTGATGTCATTTGTTGTGACATACCTTTGGGGAAGAAATACTTTAGTAATGTCTGCTGTGCGTAATATAACTGCATACTGCTGTAGTGTAAGAAACTAGTTAGGTAGGGGTTCAAATACCAGATATAACAGGTGTGTGACTTGTATCCACTGTAGTGGTGGTTGTAAGTGTGTGACACCTGTAGGCAATGTGGAGGGGGGTTTGCATATATTTTATGTTGGCCATACTCTATATCACAATGTCAACCATACAGGGATAACAGATGTACATTAGCTGTGAGGCTGGAGTGCAAAGCCATACCCATACATGTGACATCAAGGCCAGCCAATCACAGTTAGCAACCCCACTATTACCCAGAGCACACATTCACCCATGTGTCATGTGTACACACATGCCTAGACAACAGCCAATATGTGGGTAGTACACTGCATATTGGCCACTGATAGTAACTATGCAATGATAGCAGTGGACTATAGAGGGCATATCACCCTGGCTATCTGTCCAATATGCAAGTACATGCACACAGTGCACCTCCACCATATTCCTCAATGGACACGTGCACTACCTATGGTGCCTTCACATGTGACTAACAATGGACATACCATGCCTGACAACATGCTTACAACCGCTTTACAGTGCCTTAATCACTCTGTATCCATCGGCCCTTGTTCTGCCTAGCAACAAAATAAACAATCTCTGCTAGGATTTAACCCAGGATCATGCACATCATAGCCAAAGTGGCTTCCCTCTAAGCCACCTCTGACA
Source organism: Protopterus annectens (assembly GCF_019279795.1). Lineage (NCBI taxonomy): Eukaryota > Metazoa > Chordata > Ceratodontiformes > Protopteridae > Protopterus > Protopterus annectens. The sequence goes on from NC_056734.1 coordinate 244,746,861, forward strand.
TGCATAAACCTGCTGTATTCACAAACATATCGTCCAGCCCAGTCATTCAATAGTACAGAGTATGTATTCTAACATGCAGATGTATGTGTGTGTGAAAATATATTAATGTCTACACAGATACAAATGCCTGTATGTATATATATATATATATATATATATATATATATATATATATATATATATATATATATATATATGAGAGAGGGAGAGATATATAGATAGATATAGATATATAGATATAGATATAGATATAGATATAGATATAGATATAGATATCCACGTATGTGTAAGCAGATATTTATATCTATATAGGTATATACAGACATACATCTGTATATAAAGTGGGAACATAGCAGAAACATATATGTCCACATGTACCATAAATGGGGTTCACAGGCACAAACAACATACGTCATGCACGAATCGTTATCCCCCCCACAGCAAAACATGTCTGACCTGCAATACACTACCAACTGTTGCAGATCCCATAACCAGAACCTTACACAACAAGGCCACAAGATGTTAACTGTACCCCATCCCACATGTATGATGTCAGGCTGGTGTCAGTAACATATCATGCAGTACAGTCAGGCTCATAATGACTCCCATTTTGCAGTCCTCTGTTACCTTTGTTAGCCAGAGTCCCGTACTGTTGACCTGTACTACAGAGATGTAGAATTCAAACAACAGTGGTCCCAGGACTGAACCCTGAGGTACTCCACCTGTCACTTGTCTGTGGATGGATTTGGAGACAGTTACACCTACAGTTTGGGTTCTGTCAGTAAGCCATGTGGCAAATCATCGAAGGGCATAGGGATGTATGGCCAGATTAGTGTGTTAATCTATGTTTCCAGACTGGTGTTTGGTTTTGAAGGGCTTGGCGAGGTCCACATAGGTGTTGTGGACTGCCTTACCCTCTTCAACAATAATGCAGACTAAGTCAAAGCAGACAATCCATTTCAAGAGGCATGATTGGCCCTCCATGAGCCCAATCTGTGTGGGGTCCAGTGTTTCAGGGTTGCCAATGTCTGTGTTCCAAACTTCACTGATAATGCATTCCATGGCCATGCAGATCAGGCTCATCACACCAATGTGACAGTAGTTCCAGGGATGCAAGCTGGATCTCCCCGTGTGGAGTGGGATAACTACAGCTGTGCGCCACTCAGTGGGCACCAGGCCTGATGCGAGGTTATGATTACACATGACAGTCTGGTCCCATGGATGATGTAATCTTAGCTGTGGATAGTGCGGTTTCTGCCTGTGTGGCCATGATTACTGGCCAATGGAACTCCGTTCATATTGCCGTTGGCACTTTTGGGGGTGAGAGGGGATGACTTTGGCACTAAACCAGTCCGCCAGGATATTGGCACAATCCGTGGGAGAAATCTATGTAAAGCCATACTGTCATAGCTCAGAGCACGTCTCAGCATTGCCTGTTAGATTCTGGACATAACTATAGAATGGTGTGTGGTTGTCTGTGGAATCTGTGGTGATTTTAGTTACATAACCAGCTTTGGAGAATTCCATGGGGGATCTCAACATCTTACTGAGGCTGGTAAGGGAGTTGTTTGCATCCTTGCAGTATCTTTTTTGCTTCAGCAGTGTCTACCTTCTGTTGTATACTCTGTTAATGGCAGAAGACCACCAGAATGGCTTGCTTGTTTGGGAGGTGAGCATTGTGGTTCCATGTGGGATGTCAGGAACCATGCACAAGTGGATGTGCTCATACAGTACCTTAGTACAGGAGTCATCTGTAGAACTGTCAGCTCCTGTCTCCATGGGTGTCAGAAACATTGTCACTTCTGCCTTGTGTAGCATGAAGCTGGCTTTGGGGAGGTCTTTTATGGACAACTGTATATACATTCTTTTCACATGTTCACTTTGATTAGCCTATACTGGGATTACTGTGGTGAAACCTCAGTCTCATGTACTGTTGTGATGGCTTAGTGGTTAGTTACTGTGACTATAATGTACAGTGTCCTAGGTTCATGACCTGCAAAGGTGGGGTATTGTTGTCTGGCCAGGACAGCAGTTAATGCATACAGACTAATTGTGAAAATTAGGTTGGTCACACAATACAATTCAAATGTCCCGCATTGGCAATCCTGCTGATGTCAATCACTGGGGAGTACACCTTTGGGGATTAGAATACTCCAGCAATCTCTGTGGTGCATGCTATAACAGTGTAATGCTGTAGTGTGATATAGAACTCTGGTATGGGTTCTAGTCTCACACATGGGAGTTGTGGATTCTTTGGTGCCTAGTCACACTCACTACGATTCATTGGCCTTACTTTGGCAATCCTGCTGATGTCACCCACCTAGAAATACATCTCTGGGAATGCTGTATTGCAGTAATATCTGTAGTGTATCCTATAACTGTGTAATGCTGTAGTAAGATAAGCTAGTCTGGTAGGTGTTCTAATCCCAGACTTGCCAACTGCGTGTGTGTGTCTGTCTGTCTGTCTGCCTGAGAAGGGAACAATGCTTTTTAGAGTACGCACACTCCTTACAATTCATTTACTCAACTTTGGCAAGGCTGCTGATGTCACCCACCTAGAAATACACCTCTGGGAATGCTGTAACCTAATAATCTTTGTAGTGCATCCTGTAACTGCATAATGCTGTAGTGTGATAAACTAGTTTGGTAGGTATTCTAATCCCAGACTTGCCAGCTGTGTGTGTGTGTGTGTGTGTGTGTGTGTGTGTGTGTGTGTGTGTGTGTGTGTGTGTGTGTGTGTGTGTGTGTGTGTGTGTGTCTTCCTGAGAAGAAAACAATGATTTTTAGAGTACTCCCACTCCTTACAATTCATATACTCAACTTTGGCAAGGCTGCTGATGTCATCCACCTAGAAATACACCTCTGGGAATGCTGTAACCTAATAATCTTTGTAGTGCATCCTGTAACTGCATAATGCTGTAGTGTGATAAACTAGTTTGGTAGGTATTCTAATCCCAGACTTGCCAGCTGTGTGTGTGTGGGTGTGTCTGTGTGTGTGTGTGTGTGTGTGTGTGTGTGTGTGTGTGTGTGTGTGTGTGTGTGTCTTCCTGAGAAGAAAACAATTATTTTTAGAGTACTCCCACTCCTTACAATTCAAGGCTGCTGATGTCACCCACCTAGAAATACACCTCTGGGAATGCTGTAACCTAATAATCTCTGTAGTGCATTGGGTAACTGTGTACTGCTGGAGTGTGATTTAGAATTATGGTAGGGTTCCATCCACAACCATGGCAGTTATGTATGTTTTGTGTGTGTTTCAGTGTCTGTGTAGGGAGCAATGCATTATAGAGTACTCACTCGCAGGACATTTACAATGCCCTACTTTGGTACTCCTGCTGATGTAATTTCTTGTGATATACACCTTTGGGGATGGGGTAGCCCAGTAATCTCCATAGCACTTGCTATAACTGTGTAATGCTGTAGTGTAATAAACTAGTTAAGTAGGAGTTCTATGCCAAGCCATGGCAGGTGTGTGTGTGAGCTTGTCAGTAACCTGATTAAAGTGTAGCTATCATTATAAGCCTTTTGGTTTAAGTACTTGGGCTTCAGACCAGTTGTTTTACATTAAGAAGGTTTGTGGTCTGCTCTGTTGTGGCAGGACAGGTGGCTTACATTCTTTTAAGTTGGGAACTGCTGATTGAAGGCTCAGTGTCTGTTATTCTAAAAGTGTATTAGTTCTGGTTTAAGCACTTGGGCTTCAGGCCAGTTATTTTACATTAAGAAGGTTTGTGGTCTGCACTCTTGTGGGAGGAGAGGCTGGATTCTACCCTTCTGAGCTGGGAATTTCTGGTTAAAGGCTTATAGTGCTTGCATATTTTAACTATTTCTTACTGAAATTGGTGCGCCTTGTTTGCTGTAGCATAGACTAGATCCAGGCCTGCTGAATCTAGCTTTGTTGTATAACATTAGCACTAATCCAGGCCTTCTTTTTTGGAGAAGGTTCCCCTGCACCCCAGTGGCAGGAGTGTGCAGTTAGAACTTGTCTGATTGAAGACTACAGGAACAGGGCTCAGTTTTGAGATTTTTTACTGGTTAATTGGATAATTTGTTTAAAATCCTTTTCTGATTGCTTGTAGTCATCTAAAGCTGTTTTAAGTGTAGTTTTTACTGTTTGTAGTCATTTAAAACTGTTTTAACTGTATTTTTTACTGTTTTTGCCTTATCTTTTCAAAAAAATTTTTCATTGTTTCCCACCTTTCTAAGCTAGTATAGTCCAGTTTTCAGGCTAGTGCTGAATTCAGGGCTGTGTTACAATTTTCTGAGTTGCCCCTACCTTACTTGGATAGAGGGAGGTTTCTCTGTTCACCTGTGAGAGAGGGAGCTTTCAGCAGCCATCTGTCCCTGGAGGAGTGGTTCCAGCCCAGACGTTAGTAGTTTATAGGCCATTTTGGGCTAATTTCTCTCTTTCATTTCCCTGCTGTAATAAAACATGTTTGCATGGTTTTGCACATCCGGGCAGCGCTGGTTAGCTAGGGCTAAAATTATCCTGGCTCCACCAAGTCTTCTCTTCAGTTTTTCCCTTGAAAGTAGTCTAACTCTCAACCTAAGCACTTAAAAAGCATCCTACAGTCCAGCACTTGCTCAGACCTAACAGCAAGCACTAATATATCCCGACACTTGATTGTCCAGCATGGCAAGGCTCATTATTCAACCCTCACCAAGCAAGTGACTAAGCAGCTCACCCTACTATTCAGGCATGACCAAAGGGCAATTTCAGGTGTACTCTCCAGTCCAGCTGGTGAACCTGGGTATCCTGAGGCAATGTTACAACTGCCTCATGTACACAGACAACCCTCTCCTCCTACCACAAAACATTAACATATGCGAGAGATGCAATTATATAGCTAAATTGGAGGCTAAGCTCTCTCCACACAAGACTGGAACAGGCAGTCATGAGGAGAAGGTTAACACTTGCACCACACCTCCAGCCTCACATAGAATAAACCAGCACTGGCAAAAAATGCACATAAATACACAAAATCATACTCGGAGGCTCTAAATAAAAACCTGCAAAAGCATCACAAACCTCCAAAGCAGACACCCAAAAAATCCGCACCTCCCATCACAAACCAGTCAACACATAAAACACAAAATCAGTGTGCCGCACAATCACAGCCCTTAAGGCAAAATAACATACCTATCACACTAGTAATAGGCAACTCTATAGTCAGGCATACTGACATCCTACTCACTAGGCTGGACAAGGAGAAGGTTACTGTTAGCTGCCTGTCGGGAGCCAGAATCCACCACATAACACAAGCACTCAGGTCACTCCATAACAAGTACAAATATGACTCTGTCATTGTTTATGTTGGTGTGAATGACCTGAGACGTACCTCCCTGGACTAAATGAAAAGAGACATGGAAGAGCTCTCTGATCATGTTGCCCAAGCGGGTATGACCCTGACCCTAAGTAGCATCCTGCCCTCATCTGGAATGATACATCAGTATAAATATAAAATGATCAATTTCAACAATTGGCTAAGCTTCTGGTGTCATTCAAAGGGGATCCAGTGTCTGTCAGCCTGGGACGACATGCTCGACAAGCCTTGTTGCTTCGCAAGAGATGACTTGCACCTGTCACCCCTAGGCTTTTGAATACTAGCCAAGGCTCTTGCTGCCCCCATAGTGCCTTTTTTAGGCAAGGCTCAAAAGTCAAACCCACCTCCGTAAACAGCACAAATAAAAAAGGAGGGTTATGCTACTCAACGCCAGGAGTTTAAATTTCAAAATGCACATGCTCAAAGCACTCCTCAGTATGGAGAACATCGACATCTGTGCAGTAACTTAAACCTGGCTCAAGGCTCCACAGAGCACCCCAGCACTACCGGGCTACAACTCATACCATGCATTTCGGCCACAGAACATGGACAGAAACACAAAAGGAGGGGGTGTAGCCATATTCATTAAGGATACCTACACCTCCAGGTTAGTGGCGCAGCATGATACCTTCGAGATCATCCATGTGCAATTAACATCAGGCAAATCTGTAATGCAAATTGTGGCCTGCTTCAGATCACCGTCCATGACCCAGGACCACCACTCCGCCTTTCTGGAGACACTGGAAAAAATGAAGGTGCTACCAAACACCCTGATATTGGGCGATTTCAAATACCCTACCGTTAACTGGGAAAACTACTCAAGTACAAACTCCCAGGTCCAGCGCTTCCTGAAATTTATCAACTCAAATGCCCTGGATCAGCTGGTAAACTCCCCTACCAGAGGTGAAAACATATTGGACATGGTCATCACCACCATGGGTGACAGGTGTTCCACACCAGAGTTCAACCCATCACTGGTTAGATCAGACCATAAACTAATCACTCTGAATGTCCACACCACCTCCAACTAGGGAAACCACAGTGAAAAACTTTTCTATAGCAAACTTCACCTTACTTAAGACAGAGGTGGTAAGTTTCACAGCCCCCACGCTAAAGTATAACAGTGTCCAAGATGCAGGAACCTTTACAAATGCACTCTATGAGCACCTACAAGGATGCATGGATCCCTAGCAAAACCAAGACTCACTCCCCTAAGAGAAGGAAACCAGTCTGGTGGACCCCTGCCAGAAACAGGTTATACAATAGAAGGAGAAAACTAATGCAGAAAAAAAGCAAATCCCAAGAAGGAAAGACATCCCTGATCAGCATCAGTAAGAAACTAAGGTCCCTCATAAAATCGTCCAAGGCTAACTTCGAAAGAAAAATAGTCAAGGATTCAAGAGATAACCACAAAGCCTTCTTTAGCTATGTCAAGAATCTAAGTGGCAACTCACAGATATGCTCTGAGCTAGTGCAAAATAGCACAAAATATACTGAATCCACTGATATTGCCAACATCCTGGCAGATAGATTCAGTGCAAACCTCACCCCCCTCTCACCTCCAAAAGGGCCCACGACAATACCGGAAAAGGGTAGTGACCCTGAAATCACTGACATACAGGTGAAAACAGCCCTTTGAAAAGCCAAAAGCACAGCGTCAGTGGGGCCAGATGGTGTCCCAGGCTACGTCTTGCACAAACTACAGAATGAACTAACCCCCACCTAAACCTGCTGTTCAACCTCAGCCTCTCCACAGGCTACGTGCCCATAGAATGGCACACAGCAACGGTTATTCTGCTCCACAAAGGAGGGGCCACAACTGATCCCAGTAACTATCGCCCCATAAGCCTGACTAGCCTTGTCTGCAAGGCTATGGAGCGCATCATAATGGAACTCATTATCTAAAACATTGGGAACCTCCAAACACTTGACCCATCCCAGTTGAGGTTTGTTAAGGACAGATCATGCCTACTAAACCTGGGTGACTTCTTCGAGACAGTCACCAAGGCCATAGATGAGGAGAAGATAGTTCACACAGCCTACCTTGACCTCACCAAGGCTTTCGACACCCTTCCCCACTTGGGAATTATAGAAAAACTCACCAGCCTGAACATAAACCCCTGCATCATGAGATGGGTTGTCAACTCGCTTACAGACAGAACTCACATGGTAAGAATAGCGGGCTCCAGGTCCGACTTTAAACCAGTCACAAGTGGTGTCCCACAAGGCTCAGTCCTGGGACCCCTACTGTTTGGCATATACTTCTCAGAAGTACAGGCAAACACAGGAGGACTATGGCTAACCATTTTCACTGATGACTGCAAACTGGGAGCCATAATTGACTCTCTGACTGACATGGACATTCTCCAAAAGGGCCTTACTGAGACAGACACCTGGTGTCAAAGTCATGGTCGCAAGCTAAATGCCAAAAAATGCATAGTCATCCTGTTTGGGAAAAACAAAACACCCATGAATTACCACATAGGTGGCAGCCCCCTTAATACAGAAGAGGTAATAAGAGATCTGGGGGCCCAGTTAGATAGTAATCTCTCCTTTGACAATCATATTGCCAAAGTAGTTAGGAAATCCTTCTATGTAGCCCATCTAATTACTAAAGGGGTCGCATCTAGAAATAAAGAGGTTATAGTGCCCCTCTACTCATCACTCATCAGACCTATCATAGAGTAATATATCCCATTTGGGATGTACCTCACAAGACACTTCCAACAGCTGGAAATACCACAAAAGTACCTCACCAAGAGGATTACTGGCCTCAAACATATGTCCTATGCAGCCCGACTGGAAAAACTCCAGCTGTACTCAGTCACATATCGCTTACTCAGATGTGATCTCTGCCTGACTTACAAAGCCAAGTCCAACTCAGAATTGATGGACATGCTCCACCTAAAGAAATCCAATTCATTGCGAGCCACTCACTCTAGTGAGCTAAACCTCGCCACAACAATAAATAGAACATGCTGGAGGGATAGATTTCTGTCACAGTGACTCCCCATGCTTTGGAACAAAATTCCTAACTACATTAGGCAGAGCCCCTCACTAACACTCTTCAAGAGAAACCTTGACGAGTGGATGGGCAACAGAAAATACACCCCTGGGATCACTTCATTGGCTCTTCTTGACAGAGGCTCAGTTAGTTAATCAAAGGGGCAGCAAAAGCTGACACACTCTGGCTAGGCTTATAAATGCCCTCGGGCAGATAGCCTAGTACCTACCTATGAACCTATAAACCTATATCCTGTGTGGAGGTGACTGTGAGTGTCTAACCACTGGACATGTTGATAAGCAGGTTTTGTAGTTTTCCTATATGGTGGTCTTATTATATGTCACAATGTCCACCTCACAAGGATTACAGATTTCAATCAGCCAAGAGTCTGGGCTGGCAAGTTATACCCCTGCATCTGGCAAAAGGCCTGGTGAACAAAGTAAGCAACCCTACTATTACCCAGAATACGGTCTGAACCCATGTGTTATACACAAACACACTTGCCTAGAAAAATCCTGCTATGTTGCTAGTACCCTGCAAATTGTTGACAGATAGTAGGCATGGTGTGGATTGCAGTGGGCTGCAGAGGGCATGGCACCCTGTCTACCAGTACAATAGGCACATAATTGCAGACAATGCGCCTTCACTATGTTCCCCACTGGACGCCTGAAACATATGTGGTGCCATCAAATGTGATCCACAAAGGACATACAATGCCTTACACACATGCCCTGTATGGACAGATGCCACTGACACCAGGGAGTACATGTATCATACTATCAATGCAGATGCAGGGTCAACCTGCTGTCTATTACCAGGTCCTGCCACACCAGGCCAGGATTGGCACATCTTATAATAAAAGTCTGTGTACATAAAATGTGCCAGGCAAACCAGGTACACTTAAACATGTCACTGTACATTAATGTGAGACATGCACATCCCGGGCAATGTCCTTGTCAAGGACTATCAAACACAGACATGGCATGCATTGCAAAGCAATGGCCACACACAATAGTAACCAGGATGACAGGATGGTTAATACAATACCCATCTGTGTAAGAAATTGCAGACACTACACCCGTGAACCACACTGCAGACCATTGTCAGATGGCCTGATGCCAAGGATTACCCCTCACCCAGCCTTGTACAGCCATCTTGCACAACCAACCACTACACACCCACAAAGCAATGCACACATGCATGTCAGTACTGGCACCTTGTGTCTGAGTGTGGGGTATGATGTTCCCAACTGCAGTCACACTCAATATAACTCCCATTGGCATACTGACTGATGTCAGACACATTCACATGCCCTAGCCCATAGAACCTCAGGATAACCCCTGTGGTGCATGTAATACCTGTGCATTACTGTAGTGTGGCAAACTAAGTAGTTAGGAAGTATATTTGTGAGCCTGCCAAAGTGTGCCAATGTGTCTGAGTCCCTTACAGAGTGTGGCTGTGTTGACAATGACATCTGTCCATGTGGACAGCCATGTGTGCTACACCTAATGCATGTCTACTATATCTCTGTTGCAGATGTCACTCACCAGCACACATATATGTTCTTACAGCACACCATGTCAGCTATGCACTTGTAATAGTAATAGCTAGTCAGTCAGGGGTTTGAACCCCTGTACTGGTAGGTGTGTGACAGAAGATGCTTAGGTTTTAGTCTCCCAGCCCTTCTCTGATGTATTTTGCCTCTGTCTGTCCCTCCCACACACTCTCTGGTGGATGTGGTGATGTACACCTGCTCAGCAGCAGCTTGTGTTTTGTAAGTGATGGTCATGATCAGGTGATGGCCTCTGCACCTATTGCAGTCCTCCTCTAGCTGGTTGCATGTGGAACAGCTGTGGTGACATTCCCTTAGCCAGTTGCATGGAAACACAGTACAATATCTAGGAACATCATGTTGGTGTTTGCCCATGACAGTAGCTGTGAGTGGAACCTGGATCTGGTGTTTGGTAACAGCATCACAGATGAAATCTGGATATTCCTCAAATAACATACACAGTGGAAAATAGCCTAAATACAGGATAGTGATGTGCCAGACATGACTACAGCATGTACGTGTAGCTATGCTTCATTCAGACTATTGCCAATTTAACAGGTTGTGTGTGGTAATAGCTAGTCTGCATGTTTTAATAACTGACAAGACAGTGCACTGTTTGTGAGGAAACCCCCATCTGTAGGGTCATCTGTGGACTGGTCAGTGTGTGGAACCATTTGTTTCTTGTGTTACTCACAGAACACACATCTATGAACTGCAGAAGCATAGTGTGAGGATTGCAGTCAGTACACGGTGACAGTGATGAGAGTTACTGCCATTGCATCCCTGATTGGACATACATCACATGAAACAGTGGTATGACAGTCACTGTCTGAAGTTATCACAGTGACATGTCAATAATGGGCCACTGTTCATAGCTGCAGTCACAAGTCATCTATGCTTTGGACAGATGTCATGCAGTATATATGCATGTGTTGTGCTCCCTCTGGAAATGTATGACATCTGTTGTCTTGGGTTGATGGTAATATATATGCATGCTGTTATAAGTATTCCTGAATGCTGTTGACTATTACTAAGCCTTATCTGTGTTAAAATTGCAACACCATAGGCTGTATGGGATTGGAGGTCCTGGTGGAACCACCTGTCCCACTTCAGCAGGCCATGGCACTGGGCACCAGCTTGTCTGGGGCCCAGCTTTGGACCTCCACCTCTGTTGGCTCTGCACCACCTTTGGGTGTAACCGCCACTGAGGATGCCCCCCCCCCAGGAGCAGGTGCAGACAGGAACTTGTCAGCAGTCATACAGTCCAGGCCATGGTTCATAGGGAGCTCAATAAGGGGTTTCGAGGCCAGCTACACCTGCTCAAGGGCAGAGTGGCACATTTAGAGGGTGAGCCTGCCCCTCCTAGACAGCCCCCAGCACAGCCACCTTAGGTGCAGTGGTGGCTGCCCATGGGTGAGGACCTCCATCCCACTGTTTCCATTTGGGGGCTCATGGGCTTGTGACTGCCCAACACCCCTCCTCATCCAAGGTGTTTCCCCCCACATGTGTCATATACCACCCCTGTATGCTGTCTTGTCTGTCATCCTACCCAACCTATCCTCCACTAGCATACCTTCTCTTCTTCCCCGACATCCCACTCTCACCTTACAAAAACGGAAGCAACAGGCCAATCTTTTCCCAGAACAACTTTTGCCCCATACGTAGCTGTCCATTTTACACACGTGTCCACTGGACACATGTAACCTTTTTAATTTGCATCACATCATACTACTATTGCCCTCACCCCTCTCTCAGGCACACGATCCTGGTATGCACATGACTCCTAAAGGTTCCAGGTACACGTGATGCAGATGACCCCAGTGTACACACGACAGCACCGGTCCCTCTATGGTTACCCCATTTAACTTTTTAATGATGATGATGTTGCATACAGCACCTTGCAAGAGTACTGTTCTCACATAATGATTGGACAGGAACTGTTTTGTTAATGTAAATAAAATGCTTAAAGTAATGATTTTGGGCAATGTACAAATGTTTGCGTGTATTAATGACACATGTCTGTCTGAGGGAGTCTTGATATTACATAGGACAACACCGCTACATGATACAGGAGTTGCTTGTGTTTTCCTTTTCATTCTTTTTTAATGCTTTGTTGTCACATGTTATCTTCTTGATAAATCTATATATATATATCTATATCTATGTATGTATATATATCTGGACATAAACACACACACATCTACATAATGAAATACATTTCCTATACTGTTGAATGACTGTGCTGGATGATATGTTTGTGATAACATCCAATGTCTGCATATCTGCCATGGCTTAGTGGTAAATCACATTGGCTGGGGTGTGCAGGGTCCTGGTTTCGAGCCTTGCAGAGGCCGTTGATTTTGTTGCTGGGCAGAGCAAGGGCTGTTGGATACAGAGTCATTAAGCCACTTTTAAGCAGTTGTGAGTGGGCGTGCGTGGGATTGCGCAACGGTAAGCAGTGGTTACTTTTGGTTACAGTTACTTACACTCAGTCACCTTCTTGATTGCTTAACCTGTGTAGGCAGTGCTTACACCCATCCACTGCTGCTTAAAAGTGCTTACTCCCACTTACCCCCATGCTAATTTCTTTAAAAGAAAAGAAAAAAGGGATGATAGGAAAGTGGTGAAAAAGGGGCACTAAGAGGGAAAGACAGTAGGCAAGGTAGCTAGGGATGTGCAGGAAGGGTGTAGGGAAGGACCATCGCTGTCCATTTCTTCTACAGCAATGGCTGTGCATATGCAATAAATTTGGCGGTACATTTAGACCCTGAGAGAGGGGTGAGGACAACAATAGTATGTTGTGATACCAATTAGAAACATTTACATGTGTCCAGTGAACATGTGTGTAAAATGGACAGCTATGTATGGGGCATGCTTTTTTTGCGAGAACAGATTGCCCTTTTTCTTTGATGTTTAGGTGAGAGTGGGATGTTGGGGAAGGAGAGTAGGTATGATCAGGGAGGATAGGTTGGGTAGAATGACCGACAAGACAAACAAGGCATGTACATGGGTGGTATATGACACTTGGGGGGGGGCGCCTTGGATGGGGAAGGGTGTTTGGAAGTCACAAGCCCATGACCCCACAAATGGATACAGTGGGACTGAGGTCCCCACCCATGGCCAGTCACCACTACACCTTCACAGCCCAGAAGGTGGCTGTGCTGGGGGCTGTGTAGGAGGGGCAGGATCACCCTCTAGTTGCACCACTCGGCCCTCAAGCTGACATAGGCGGTCTCGAATCTCCCTGTTGAGCTCCCTATGCACCATGGCTAGGACTGTACCACGGGTGACAGATTCCTGTCCACTCCTGCTCCCAGTGGGGGGCCGAGCCCCATCCCCTGCAGTGTTTCCACCCAAAGGTGGTGCAGGGCCACGGATGAGGAGCTCCCAAGCTGGGCCCTAGATGTGCTGGTGCCCGGTGCCATGGCCAGCTGAGGTGGGGCAGGTAGGTCCGCTTGGACTGGCCTTCCCATAAGAGCTATGTTTTAGAATGTTTAAGGCAGATATGGGTTAGTAATAGTCAACAGCATTCATGATTAGTTATAACAGTATGCATAGGTATTCCCATTACTCAGGACACCAGATATAAAATAGTTGCAGAGCAGGCAGAACACATGCATATATGGGTAAGCATTGGCCATTACAACAACATGCAGGTTTCATTGATGGCAACAGACCACCAATATGGGAGTATTTTAACATGGCACATGCATAGAAACAGATGAGAATATTTATAAACCAATAGGACATATGTCCCAACAAAGTTAGCAGTGTAGGCATACCAAATGAGTTGTGTAAATTGGTTATTTTTGCTCATATGGTAGTGTTGAGAGAGAGAGAGAGTTCAATTAACAACTAATACATCCTTGTAGTTTTCACAACATTCTTAGTAACTGCAGTGGTCTGTCCCTTACATATATTATGACACTAGCCAATGGCATTATATTGTACAATGGTATGTTTGTAGATTAGTATGTACGGGACCTGTGTCTTACATACAGGCTTGACAAGATGCAGGTGTTAATACAACATGTTTTGAGACTGCTGTCATACACTTTGGGTGAGATGCTGGGATGACAGGTATGTTTGCATGTACATTATCTGACTATGTTCGAGTCTGACTATAAGTTATATGTCATTAACAGCTGCCTACATTTCTTGGATCATCACACTAATTTGTCAGGGGAACAAGGCAAAAGACAGGTGATGTGGGCCATTTATCAGGACATACTGGGAAGATTGGAACAGTTGAAGGGTATGAATATGCATGCCACTTTCTATTTGAGCATTCTAGCAAAATCTGTACAGTTGTTAAGTGTATATATGCATACAGCTTTCTCTCTGAACATTCTAATAAACTGTGTGCAGTTGTGTGGAATGATTATGCATACAACTTACTAGCGCTCCTGGGATCCAAAGCCCTGCTGTGTATGACAAAATCATTACAGTTAAGATCACTGTACACTATGCTATCAGGCAATTGTTGTGAGGCTTTGCAATGTATTTTGTCTAATATGACTGACCTGTTTGCACTTCCAACATTGTTATACAGCACTTCATACACATTTTATCTTCATACCACAGTGTGGGTAACACTGCTTACTACAACAATACTATTTAATAACTGCAACAGTACAACATACGACTGCAGAGTAAACTGAAGCAATGCAGGGGTTACACCTTTATTCGCAGCATATTACGCAATTCTGTTTACTGGTATAATACTTTCTGAGGCTCTTACATTTATTTGTTATGACAGTACATGCAGGCTATTTACTAACCTGTCTCGTGACGCATCCTTTGCAGCCTAGCATCATAGGCTTGCTGGTTCACAGCACGCTCATCTGCAGCTGTCAGAGAAGTACAGTGATATTTAGCCATACCTATCCATAGTATACACAAGCTAGGCAATTATTAACTACATAGTGGAAGGAGTACTTAGTTCTGGGGCATTCTGCATCTGCCTTGCTTCCTGGATCCACTGTTCCAGAACATCCGCCCTCCACAGCTTCAGGTCTGCTTTGTGGTGCCTGACCTGCTCACCAGTACGGGGGATACCTGTGGCACTAGTGAGGTCACAGGCGAGACTCTCCCAGGCCTCCATTTTGTACTGCAAGCCCTGGTACTAGCCCTGCAGTAGTCTCCTATCATGGTGCTTTACCAGGAGCCATATCATGAATATGGACTCCTAGATGCCCCAGCGCTGCACTCTAAAGCGAGTGCCTTCTCCCACTCCAGCCATTCTGCCTGCAGGGTGATGCTACAACCAGTTATGAGCCGTATTCCTGCCTTTTCACTTTAAGCATTGCTGGATTCCTGCACTTTTCCGTAATTGGCCGGTTTTGAAAAGGCTAAGCTATGGGCACACTTGCTTACTTCAGGTTAGCACTGCTTAAAGAGGTGTACCTGTGTGCATATTGTATTGGCTTCCCTACACATTGCTTACAATTACTTAGTTGGGGTGTGCTGCAGTTAGCATTGCTTATTGGTTATCTAGCATTATATTTGCCTTTTGTCAATGATGTCTTATTCATTACAGGTTACATATGTGTCTGGTATCCGTGATTCATGTGTACATACACTGTATGGGGTCCTGGGGACTTCAAAACTTTATTACAGTGACACCTCAACTCTATGTTTATTGCAGTACTCCAATTCACATATTTATGGTCTGTGGAGGGTTATAGAATATTACACTGTACATAGATTCAGTTCACATGTTTGATTTGATTTCCCTGTGGTGAGGATTAGTTTGATGATACCTCCTTTATATGTATTGCTATCATGGCGTAGGGGTTAACTACTTTGACTGTGCTGTACAGAGTCCTGAGTTCTAGCCTTGCAGTGGCTGTTTATTTTGTTGCTGGCCAGAACACGAGCCATTGGGTACACAGTGATTAAGGCACTTTAAAGCAGTTGTGAGCGGGTGTGCACGGGTTTGCATGGAGCTAAGCAATGTTAACCTCCGGTTACAGTTTCTTACACTCAGTTAGCTTCTACTTTGCTTAATCTGTGTAGGCAATGCATACCCCCATGCAAATGCACTTAACACACTTACTGGTGCTTATATATGCTTACTACTGCTTATTTATGCTTAAACCTGCTTACTAGTGCCTTATTTATTATGACACAGACACTTCACTCCAGTTCACTTTTAATTGTTATTATGCAGGTTATACAGCAGACAGATGTCAAAATATGTTCATATACAGATTACCAATGGAAAATGGTATGTGCTGCAGTGGGATTCGAAACAGGAATGCCTGTTCGTTAGGTGGATGCTCTAACCACTACACTATTGCGGTGCTGCTTCATTTGCATATATACCCATTTTACCCATGGATCCTAGTTCCCCAAACACCCACCCCAACACTTCACTGACACAGCAGTCATCCATTCTCCAGTTGGGAACACGGTGTATCCACATCACTACACATTGGCCACTCCCTACTCCTCTGGACCCTTCCCATGGGTTGACTCACTCCATGTATCCTCAGACATCCCAACCTTTTAGTCCACAAACATTGGTGAAATGAGTGACCAATAGGACATTATTCACAATTTTTGGGTTGTCCTACCTGGGACACACATGTCTTTATTTCAAGATTAGACTCTACACTTCATTACATCATTACTTCCATTAACAAGACACTAAAATAAATTTATAACTAAGACTATATGATAATGCACATGTTACACATGTAAACCAATGATGTACAAGTTTGGCAAAATTATATCACAAATAGGACCGGTTTAGTGATTGGCGTTGACCTAGCCAGAAAATCACAGGAATGATTCAAATATTTCATAATGGGAAAGTCCTCACATTTTATTCTTTTGAGAACAGCACTAACTTTGAAACTAAATACACAACTCTGAATTATTGCAGATCCGTCCCTTCCCTCTATCTTCTCGTAACTCTAATACTATAGTACTGCAATATACAACGGAAACAAAACAACAGCTTATTTTGCCTTGGAAGTTTATATCCTAGCAGTCTAAGTAAGGCCTGCACTGTTACAATGGCCATGCATTTGGCATGAAATTGAGTCAGGATATAAAAGCCACAGTGCAGAGAAGGGGGGTCACCGTCTTTTCTGTACTGGACTATGAATAAATGTTTATTTAACATCTGTTAACCAAGTATGCAGACTGCTCCAACGAGACAGGACTCCATTCAATCATGATTTGAGCCTTAGAGGCCAAACAACACAACTAAACATACACGAGAATCATACCTCTCAACCTCTTAATGTAAGAAGTCTAGCCAAAGCCAAATATAATTGGGGGTGGGGGGGGTCAAAGATTGGGACATACTGGGATCAGTTCCATAGCTCTGCTTGACAGAGGCCCAGTAAATTGATCAATGGAGCGACGTGAGCTGACACACTTTGCCTAGGCTTATTTTATTTATTCATTTATTTGCAGTTGGTTTACCAGGATAGTCCATTGGGCCAAAGTGAACCCGTTTTCAGTGGAGTCCTGGGGAGAAGAGCTCCATAAACAATCAAGGTTACAAAATGATGTAGATAATAAGTTTACATGTGTTATAATATAGTGCAGACCAAAGAACAATTAATATAACAATATGACATAGATTGAAAATATACAATTAGATTAGACAAGAACCAACATTGCAAACAGTATAGGTTTTAGATAAATGAACAGGTAGTGCAGAATTTTAAGGAATGATTACAAGATATATACAGGAACATTAATATATAGGAAGTTTGAAGTAAGAGGTGTAGACTAGAATAATATCCAGTTTGCAAGTAGTTAAACAGTTTATGAGTTTGAAGAGAAGTTAGAAGGAGCAATGTTAATGAAAAAGGGGAGAAAAGAAAATTTGCAGTGAGAGTTATGTAGGGTGGCAGCTGGAGCATTCCCACTGGGATACTAGGTATGAGTATAGAGTTTTTTTTGAAGATAGAGTAAGTAGGGGTAGCACGGATATTTGGTGGTAGGGAGTTCCAGAGTCATGCTAGACTAAAGGATAGAAAGTGTTTGCCTGGGGGGCGAGCTGGTTTGTATATTTCTAGAAGATTTTGGATATTGGACCATAGTACTCTGTCAGGTAGATGCATTTTAAAGGCAGAGGAGAGGGAGGGACAGAGTGAGGGGTTGAGAATGAGCTTGTGTGCTAAAGTGAGTTGGGTATAGATAAGGTGATTAGGTAGTTCTTGCCAGTTTAGTTTATGGCGAGAGGAACAATGGTGAGTGGAGGACTTATGGCTAGTAGCGAACTTGGCGATTTTGTTGTAACAACATGAGAGTTGAGTTTTCAGAGAGGATTGTAGATTAGTTAAGAGTGGAGCTCCATAGAGAAAGGAGGGTATGAGAAAGGATGTATAGAGGGTGAGTTTAGTGGTGGGTGTAAGATAATGGTTTTGTCGATAGAACATACCTAGTTTTTGATGGGGTTTTTTGATATTTAGTTGTATGTGGGAATTACATTTAAGCTGATTGTCAATTATCATGCCAAGTAGCTTGGTCTCTGATACCAGTTCCAGAGTTGTGTTGTTATGACTAGTGATACAAAATGTGTTTTTGTTGAAAGGGGTGACTTTACAGGGAGTAAATACCATTAATTTGGTTTTATAAGCGTTGAGTGCTAAGTGATTATTTTTCATCCATTGTTCAGTGGTTGAAAAAGCATCTTGAGTTAGCTTTAAAAGTAAAGGGACAGAAGTGGCAGAGCAAATAATAGTTGAGTCGTCTGCATATTGGATGATGTTAGAGAATGGGATAGAGTTGCGGAAGTCATTAATAAATATGTTAAAGAGGAGGGGACCTAATATGGAACCTTGTGGAACACCAGTTGGTGTATTAAGGAATGAGGAGGTGGCCTTTTTCCATTTTACTGCTTGATATCTGTTGGATAAGTAGCTGGAGAACCAGTTCAGAGAAGACAGAGATAGGTTAAGCTTAGAGAGTTTAGCTATAAGAAGACTGTGGGAGATAGTATCAAAGGCCTTAGAGAGATCCAGTAGAAGGGTGTGAATGTCCTTCGGCAGATAGCCTAGTACCTACCTATGAACCTATTACATTTATGGTTATGCACAACCTATTCTATCTACTGTCGAGGTTTGTAGGGGCACTTTCATGTTATGTATGTCTGCAAAAGGAATAAATGTGGTACAGGGAATGTACTTATACATATAGATGTATGTATGTGTGTATGCATATGTATTTATAACAAACTCGCTGACCTCCACGAGGCAGTCCAATTAGAACCGGACCATCCAACCCTGACACGCCTGGATCCATATTTCATACCCATGGTTCCTCCATACTACCTGAGTTCCACATAAACACAAACCATCCATTCTCCAGTTGCTATCCCAGCCATAACACACCTCCACATATTGCCCTCTCCTCAGCGTTAGGGACCCTATACATATGTTGTCTCCACCCATGTACCATCAGGCTCTACAAACCTTTTAGTCCTTGAACATACCTGCCGTGGCTTGTGTACTGGTCGGAAGTCCAAACATCCTGCACTTTTTGGGTAGTCCTACCAGGGACTACGCTGTAATTGTTTGTAAGGTAGACTTAGCAGGTGGACAATGTTACTCCCACTGGAAGTATCCTGCCTGTCGTTTGAGAAGCAGTGATTTGCTCACCCCTGCCCAGCTTGATATGACATAAGATGACATCACAACATAATACAGGTGTTGCTGTTGTTTTTCTTCTCATTCTTTTTGTATGCTTTATTGTCACAACGTTTATATATATATATATATATATATATATATATATATATATATGTATGTATACATATTATATCTGTACATACACACACACATACATCTACATAATTATATACATTTCCTATACTGTTGGATGCCTGTGCTGGATGATGTGTGTGTGATCACAGCAGCTGAATATGTATCCGCCATGGCTTAGTGAAACTCACGTCAATGATAGTGTGCAGGGTCAGGGGTTTGCAATCTGGCAGTGCAGATTATTTTGTTTATGGCCACAACAACAGCTGTTGGCTACAGGGTGACTAAGGCACTGTAGAACATTTGTAGGCAGGTATGCTCTTTGCATGAAGCACAGAATTACTAACCTCTAGCTGTGGTGTCTTGCACTCATTTAGCCTCTACATTGCTTCACCAGTGTGGTACTCGCATACCGGCGGCAAAACAGGCTTATACCCGCTTGATCCTGCATACACATGTGCAACATCATACATTTTGTTCACATCTGTCAACCGAGACAGTCGGACTGTATTCTTGTCCATAGTCAGCAGTGGCCTGGGGTGTGGAGCTCTACATTGACCCCAGCTACGTATTCCAATTAATACTGGGGTGTTCACATTCATAGAGGGTAACAGACATAACATAGCTACGTCCCCCATTAATCATGCTTAGTTTACGTTAAACTGTCAGTATTATTTATCCATGCTTAGGTCAGGTTTACATGTCAGGTGTGACTGTTGACAAAGGTCAGTTTAAGGTGAGGTAGGAATCCTGTTTCACAGGTCTGGGTAGGTTACATGCAGGTATTCGGGGAAGATGTAGTTATTCCATACCTGTGTGGTACAGTAGAGGCAAATAGCTAGGGAGTATGCAGGTAGGTAGTGGGGGTGGCATTGTAACTGTATAGTAGCCCATAGGTATAATTGAAAGGGGAGCAATGGGGAAGGTATGTCGGATGTTGGGATTTGTATGCAAGGCAAGACAAGAGGTGTCAGTATCACTAGTTGATGGAGTAGTATAGAATGTGAGGTGGTGAGCCTGTGCTGCTCTAGGTGTGCTTGTGGTGTTCCTTCATGTGTTAGTTACATGTGTCCTGGGGGCAGCTGTAATACTACATGTGGGTTGGGGTTCCAGATACTGGCAATTTAGTGGGGGAAGAGGGTGTCACCTACGTGTACCCGTAGACATTAATAGAAATGGAACAGGGGCTGATAGGTATGTGGTGTGCATGAGGCACGAAGGGGGGGGGGTGTTAGTAGGGGGATTATCCAGGGATGTGCAGGATGGCTGCAGGGAAGGTCCACAGCTGGCCATGTTGTCTATGACAACAGCTGTGCATATGCACTGCATTTGGTGTTTGCATCGGACACTCACACCCCTGGGTGGGGGTGAGGACTACAATAACACCTTGTGATGCCTATTACATCGGCTTACATGCCTACATTGGGGTGTTGCAACCATGTGTTCGTAAGTGTTGTGTAGTGGGTTATGCAACAACACATATGGTTATACTGTACTTAGTCATGTAAACAGGACTGTGCTGCCATGGGACCCATATCGGGAATGGCTGCCCATTAGGTGTAAGCATGCCTGTCGACTGTACAGAATCCACGGCCTGTCCAGAGTTTGCTTCATACAATTGGTGTGTTCCTCTTACAATCTGCACCTGTCTGGCAAATACCTGAGAAATGACACCATTAAATGCAGACAAGTAATTGGGTTTAGGACCCCACATCCTTCAGCCGAGTCATGCTAATGCATAACCTATTATTCTGTCAGCTTTCTAAGGTTGTAAGTGGAATATGTGCTTTCTGTCCCTATTTGTTCCTCCAACGGTTTATGTTCTGTCCAGTGGTTTTGCTCTTAGGGGTTGAGAGGTATGGGCGTAAGCTCTGCCCATTTCCCAATATCACTTACATCCCTGGGGCGGTCCTTACACAACTGCGCCAGCCAACACCTGCACGCCTAGGCCCATAATTTCATACCCATAGTTTCCCCAGCTGCCCCTCCTCTACAGCACTCATCCTTACTGTGGGTGCAGGTGGGGTCTAACCACACCACTACACACTGCCCACTCTCCACGTGTCAGGATCCATGTCGTATGTTGTGTCGACCCATGGGTCATCAGGCTTACACAACCTACTGGTCCGTGTACGTATGCAGCCTGGTTGGATAAATCATTACAGGGACTGACTCCGATGATCATTAATTTTTGGGGTATCCCACAAGGGACATTGATGTCTTTGTTTCAAGATTAGACTTGGCAGGTCTCTCCCACTGGTAGTATCCTACCTGTGGTCTGGGAAGCAGTGGTGTGTTTACTTGTATCATGTGTTTGTATGTTTCACCTGTCTAGGTGGGGGTGGTTGATGCTACGTGTTACACGTTTGTTGATTGGACCCCTCACCCCATTTGCATGGCCTGTGAACATATGTAATTCATAACTGCTGTATCATATCCTAGCTATTTACATGTGTATATTTACACACACACACACACACACACACACACACACACACACACATATATATATATATATATATATATATATATATACATTACTATATACAAATATATCTGTATATGTATGCATACATGTATATATTTATATATTGCTATCTATGTATATCTAACAACATTTGGGTGTATGGGTGTCAGCATATGTATATATCTATATGTGGGTATGTATATGTATTCTGTCTCTGTATGTATACATTTGTACTATGGAGAGGGAGAGGTATATCTCCATGTAGCTACGAGTAGATATACACACACATTCCTCTACCTATATACATCTACATCTGGTTATTCCGTTCTTTGCCATGTAGATTAAACTTTGCTGCAGCGGGACTCATAGCAGGTGTGGCTGCTTGTTGGGTGATGAATCTGCCCAATAACACTTTTGCTCACATCCCTGGGGCTGTCAGTATAGACCCACATCAGCCAACACTTGTACACCTAGACCCATAACTAGCTACCCATAGTTCCCCCACCCGCACCTCCTCTACAGCACCCATCCTTAATCTGGGTGCAGTTCAAGTCTGAACACACCACTACACGCTGCCCACTCTCCACTTCACGGGACTCATGTCATACGTTGTCTTGACCCATGGGCCATTAGGCTTTCCCACCCTTGTATTCCAGGTATGTACACACCCCAGCCAGAATGGCCATCATATCAGCTTCCTTTGGTTATATGTCAGTTTATGGGGCGTCCTGCAAGGGAAGCTCTGTCTGTGTTCCAAGATTAGATTTCACGGGTGCACTCTGTATCCCGCAGTTGTATCCTGCCTGTGGTCTGGGGACCAGTGGACTATTTACATTGGGGGTTTGTGTGTATGTTTCTTCTGTCCAGCTTGGGGGGGGGAGGTCATGCTACATGTTACATGTTTCTTGCTTGGGCCACTCACTTCCATTGGTATAGCCTGTGAACATATGTCATTCTTGTGTGCTGTTTCCTATCATAGCTGTATATCTGTGTATATCTATGCACACACACACACACACACACACACACACACACACACACACACACACACATATATATGTGTGTGTGTGTGTGTGTGTGTGTGTGTGTGTGTGTGTGTGTGTGTGTCTGTGTGTGTCTGTGTGTGTGTGTGTGTATGTGTGTGTGTGTGTGTGTGTGTGTGTGTGTGTGTGTGTGTGTGTGTGTGTGTGTGTGTGTGGTCTGTAACCTCCGGTTACAGTTTCTTACACTCAGTTAGCTTCTACTTTGCTTAATCTGTGTAGGCAATGCATACCCCCGTGCAAATGCACTTAAACACGCTTACTGGTGCTTATATATGCTTACTACTGCTTATTTATGCTTAAACCTGCTTACTAGTGCCTTATTCATTATGACACTACCACTTTAATTGAATGATAATAGTTAAACATTTCATGCAGTACTCCAGTTCACATTTACATGTTATTATGTAGGTTATACAGCAGAAAGATGTATAAATATGTTCATATACACATTCCACAGGGAAAATGATATGTGCTATAGTGGGAGTCGAACCGTGAATGTCTGTTCATTAAATAGATGCTCTAACCATTACACTATTGACATTAATGGTGATTTTGCATGTTTTTTTCTATTTGGATGATTTTGATGTGTAAGCTATGCTAAGCAGAGGGCAGCGATGCGCAGACATGCTGCACTTCGCTTACACTTTCAATAATGAAGCAATACAAATGTAAAATAGGGACAAGGGGAATCTAATTGTGATAGTTCTAGGGACAGGGGCTCAACATTCCACTACGTGCTTGTGTGTTTACTACTTTGATTTTATTTTAGTGTTCATGGACACTCTTTAATGCTTAGCATACATTTCAGTATCCACGGACACTGAATTAATTGCTTAGTATTAGAGGTGGGCTCTAATAGTAAGCATTGTAGGTTATGCAACTGTGGGGGCATGTTTAAGCCTCCGTAGAGCACTTAAACACACCCCCTGCACTTGCACATGTTTCCTTTGCACGTCAAGGGTGCGGCAGCGCGCCCTCATAAATATTCGTATGGTGCTGCTGCACCATCTGTGTAAGAGGGACGCTCGGCGCAAGGCTAAATCCATCCTTGCGCCGAGCATATGTTTAACAGCAATTTATATGCCACCAGGGAATAATGTTGATACTGCTAAAAGCATCCTGTATTGGATATACCAACAAGCTAACCATAAAACTATAATACTTGGAGACTTAAATGTAGACTAGCAGCTCATAAATTCCACTACCCTCACTGAATCCATATACTTGTACAACTTCAGACAATTAGTAACCACACCTAGTAGAATCAATAAAACTTCAGGGAGGCACTCAACGTTAGACTGGATTATTACAAACAAACCAGACAAACTGACAAAAGTAGGCTGCCTCTCAGATAGCATAAGGGACTGCATACCAACATATGCTATTAGAACTCACTATAACCTAGATAAACATATTATCTATAATCAAATACGAAATGCAACCAATTTCAGAAAAGGTATTTTCAAAGAAACACTAAAAATATAATGGGAATGTGTTCAGAACAATGCCACTAAATACTGCTAAAGAACACTTTAATAGCATAGTCTTACAGACCTTAAATAATTTAGCACCAGTACGTAATAAAAGAGTAAAGTCCAACCCTGCACCATAGCTAACAAAGGAAACAAAAAAAAATCCTGATAAAAAGGGATAAAGCCTGGAAAAACGGGTATGAAAATAGAATTCAAAATGCCCTCTAGCAATTTAGACATCTTAGAAACCATACAAAACTCTATGTCAAACAGGATAATTATACACACTATACCAAACTACAAGACAAACATATAAGCAACCCAGAACTTTTTTTGGTCATCACTAAATAAACTACTCTACCCTGATAAGACCACTAGTCCCTCTCTAAAAACAACCAATATGGCAGTCTCTATCCCAACACAGTTTAATTCCTACTTTATACAACCTGATAACGTTCTGATGAAGCTCGCCTTGTCGAGTGAAAGCACTTAACTTCTTCGTAATAAATGTTCTTGTTTTTACAAACAGCATCGTGACTTTATGTGCTGAATTGACTGTGAGAGGTAGCGGCTAGCATTTTGGAAGAGCTGCTATTTGTTTGCTACTTTATACAACTGATATTATCTCTCTTAGACACTAACACATCTGCCCCCTCCACTCTACCCCTGTCCAATCAAAATCAGCTACAGCTCATCATTTTAGTCCAGTACCTACCTCATTCTTAAGGAAGTTGCTCATTAAACTCAAAACTACTTCTGTAGCTGTAGACCATCTACCATCCCATCAGACTATCTAAAAATGTCTTCAGAAGTCATAGCCTTCCCTGTCTCCATACGAAATAATAGGTCCAAAGCAGAAAGATACATCCAATCACTGTGGAAACAATCCTAGATCATACCACTGCACAAAGGTGGCACATCTACAGAGTTTAATAACTATAGATTGATAGCAATTCCCTCCCCCTCTGAAATACATCCATATGCAGCTGATGCAGTACCTAACCTCAAATAACCTGCTCTCCGAAACACAACATGGCTTTATGACCCAGCACAGCACCACTACTGCTTTACTACATTTTGCCAATATAATAAACCAACATAGAAACGATTGCCTGCTTGTGTCCACCGTGTTCTTAGACATGTCGAAGGCATGTGATACTGTCCCACACTAGTGACTGCACGTTCAACTCTCCTCAATAGGACTTTCACAATACTCCTTGTTGTGGTTCATTAGTTACCTGTCTGGAAGGCGACAAGTCATTAAATGGCAGCAAACCTACTCATCCTTTCAACCAGTTGCTACAGGTGTCCCTCTGGGCTCTATCCTGGGTCCTCTACTATTTAATATATTTATTAATGACCTCCACACCTCCCCTCAGCATGTTACTTTAGTTCAGTATGCAGATGACTCAGCATTAATATGTGAGACCTCAACAATAAATAAGCTCCAAGACATTATCTAAAAATGTTTCTCCTCTGTAGAAACCTGTCTCAAAGAATAAACCTTCTAGTCAACCACAAGAATACTAAATTAATGCTTTTCATCTCAAAAAGTTCCCAAAATCAAAAGCAATCTTTTAACATAAAGTCAGCAATTAATACTGTCATTGAAACTGTAACTCACAGTAAACTTCTAGGCATTATAATAGATGACAGTCTCAGTTATGACCACCATATACTGCACACCATTAAATCCACACATCAGAAACTGAGCTCCCTTTATAGGATCAACGAATTCCTTACAGATGCTGCAAGAAAAACTCTAGCCACCACTTTCTTACTGCCAACTCTCTCATACGCTGTTCCTATCCTAACAAGCATAAGCAATACTCAAAGAAAGAAACTTGCCTCCTACTACAATAAAATAGCAAAATTCGACACCAGTCTCCTTCATAGGACCCACTATTGTCTTTGCTTAAAACAGTTAAATTGGCTTGAACTGCTCAGCTGTGTAACATATTTACAACTGACTACAGCACACAAACTCATTCATCATCCAGAAAAATCCCCTGCACTACAAAACTTATTACTACCCTACTGCCTCACAAGGGACCACCATTCTAGTAACAAATTCTTATTACTTACAAATAAGTCAAATAATGTTGAATGAGACTTGCTGTACTCCCAATGCATTGCTAAACTCTGGAATAGTATCTTCATACAAATAAAATTCTCCGACAAACTCAGTAGTTTTAAATCACTGCTTAAATAACATCTTAACCAATCCTGGTCCTGTACATGCTCATCACAGGGTTAAAACATTTTCACTGTGCAATACTATCTAAATGATCTCCTTCAACATAACATTCTTGTAGAATAACAGATGTGTTGTACCTTTAAGAAGCATTCCCAGGACCAGAACGTGCAGTATAAATAGCAGGCACGTGCGATCTCCAGTGCCATTTTGTGAGTACAGCCGGAGTGTGAACATCTATGCACGAGACAACTAGTTTGTAAATATGTTTATGTTTGTATATGGTAAAGCTGCTTGAACACAACCCACAATGTTTGTCTACTTCATCCTGACTAGACAAGCGACATGGTGTCAGAACCGAGATTCCAGAGACTGCTTTTCAGAGCCATGAGGTGCAGAGTTAATAGTTAAGGCAAACTAAGCAAACAATGGAAAAAAGGGCCAGAAATGAACTAAAGGTAATGAAAACTTCCATGAATGATTTATTTTATAAAAAAAGATAAAACAGAGCATTATAAGGGCACAAAATGCATTACTATGCAAACAAATAGCATGAAAATGTTTATTAAGCAAATAAAAAGCATAAAAAAGTTTATTAATTAAGCAAAATGTTTGAAATTAAGAGATTTGATAAAATGAACATCAGAAAGGCACATAAATGGTTCAGAATTACTCAGAATTGCAAAATGAGCATGTTTAAAGTAAAATTAACGTTTAGAGTTACAATGAGCACAAGAAAATATGAGCATGAAGAGAGATTAAATGACCAAAATGAATGCAACGAAGAGAAAAAAGGGCACATTAAGTATAAATAAAGCAAGGTAACTGCATGTTTTTTGGCGAATTACTGTGTTGTGGAATAAACTACTACTTTCCATTGATTGGAGCTCTGAATAGTGTAACTAGAGTTATTCGAAGTATCTCAAAGCGTGTAAAAGTGCTTACAGTGTGTACTTGTTACTGTGCATTTATTCCTAAGAGTTTGTTTTGTGCAAGGTGCCACTATTTCATGAAGTGCAGTCAAATACAGCCATTTCGAAACGTTTCTTGTGCTGGGTGTGTCTATTCACAGAATGCTGCCATTACAGAGTGTTTCTTGTACTATACAGAGTTGTTTAGGAAAGTACAGCCATTTTGGGAAATTTCAGTGGGCTGTGTACTGTTTGTTTGCAAAGTGCAATTACTTTGAAATGTTTCTTACTCTGAGCTTCTTCTGCCCACTTTACTCACACAGTACAGTTATTTGAAATGTTTCCTAGATGATTTCAAGAGTATTATAGGGCCCGGGAAAAGTATTTCACAAAGTTTAGTTATACAGAAGCTTGTTGTGCTATTGGGCATAGTTACAAGTACTGGCATAAATTTCAGGCATATGTACATGTGTGTGTGTTCACGCGTACTGACAAAAGTGTTCACTGGGATGTATTAAAACGGCAGACGACTTTTGCAAACCACTACCACTTATATTTGATCGGAATATTACAGAGAACTGGAGAATATTTGAGCAAGAATACGATATAGTCATACAAGCAGCTTATTCTGATAAAAATGCACTCACCAGAGCATTCATTTTGCTAAATCTAGCAGGGTCAGAAGCCATAGAAAGAGAGGGTTCATTTGTATACGCATTAGCAGTATATGAAGGTGAAAGGGCAAATCGTCATATTGTTACGCAGAGAGAATCAAAGGAAGACTGCAAGTGTTTGAAGTGCAAATTTAGAGAAATGTGCAACCCCCAGACCGATGTTACATTAAAGAGGCATATGTTTTACATGAGAGATCAATCCAAGGAGAAACTTTTTCAGCTTATATTACTGACCTGAGAAATAAAGCTAACACATGTAAGTTTGGAGACTTAACAAATGAATTAATAAAGGACAGGCTTGTGTGTGGTATTCATAATGCTGCTGTGAGAAAGACGTTGCTTTGTGACAGTGATTTGGTGCTGAGCAAAGTTACTGAGATTTGTTAAATTCAGGAAGTTACAGAAAGGCACACAAATATGCTTGCAAGTGATAAGAGCATGGTTTCAGCAAGCTCCAGGGCAAATGTAGACAGTATGTAACATGTGGCCAGCAGAAACAGGCTAAGCACATGGTAGCTGCTGCCCCTGCGAGTTTTGTTAGAAGGTCCCGTAACCTTCCAGCAAGTTCTAAGACCAGTTCATTTAAAGCAGCATGCTCAGTGGCATACAAGGGTGAATCAGCAAACCCAATTCAAGCTTTATTGTTAACTGTTGCAATTGTTGTGCCAGCCATGAGTCCAAAAGACAAAATTGCTTTGCATTTGGTCAGCAATGCCATAAATGTAAGAAATGGAACCATTTTCAAAAATGTTGCAAATCAAGTAAGCCTCACACTGTTATAAAGATGGGTCATTCAAAAAAAGAAAATTGATCAAGTCGAACTGCAACAGTCTGCTTTCTATGTACATGGTGTATCAGAAATTGGTGAAAAGATCGATGCAGTAGATTTACTGGCAAGTAATGAAGTATTTTGTACCGTCCAGATCAATGGTAAACCCACTGAGCTCAAAGTTGACACTGGTTCAAAGTGTAATGTTATGTCTGCAGGTACTTTTGCTAAGGTGAGAGCTGGTGAACAATTACATGTGACCAATTGTGCGTAGCTTGTTGCTTATGGAGGTGAAGAAATTCAAACTGAAGGCTCAGTAGTGCTTTCATGTTATGTGGCCAAGAACTGTTATAGATTATTATTCTACGTAATCTGAAGACCTGTGCAGTCATTATTGGGTCTCAGAGACAGTTTGAGAATGAATCTTCTTTCTTTTACCAAAGAAATTCATCATATAAGTACATGTTCCAGTTCCAGCTTCACTAACACTGTTGTTTTAGAGTATGCTGATGTTTCGATGACAAGTTGGGCAAACTTCCAGTTGTGTATTCTATGAAGTTAAACCCAGAGATCAGTCCAGAAGTCAGACCAGCAAGAAAAGTTCCTATAGCTATGCAGCATAAAGTGAAAGCTTAGCTGGACAAAATGGTGCAGCAAAGTGTAATTTGTCCAGTCACAGAACCTACCGAATGGGTGTCATCCATAGTAGCACTCACAAAAAAGGCTCAGACAAAATCAGAATATGCATTAACCCAAGAGATTTGAACAAAGCATTAAAAAGACTGCATCATTCCATGTGTACAGTCGAAGTCACAGCTCTAATGCTGAATGCCACTGTTTTTTCTGATTTAGATGCAAAAAGGAGAAAGCAGAAGAGTCGCTGTTAACTAAAGGTTTGACTTTTGTTCCTACAACTGAAGCTGACATTACAGAGTTGCTTATTGAGTTTCATCTCTTTGTACATAATTTAGCATTAAAGTTAATGTTTGGTAATAATGGTGAAAACAGTGAAGCTAAAATATTTAGAAAGCCTAGTACATTTGTACAAGCACTGCTTCCTACCACTGAAGTCTTTTTATTAGCCTGTGAAAATGATTTGTATAAGCTTTGCAGGTGGCGCAGTGGTACAGTGGTTAATGTTGTCACCTCACAGCAAGAAGTTCACCAGTTTGATTCTCGGCTGGGGTGCCTTCTGTGTGGAGTTTGCATGTTCTCCCTGTGTTCATGTGGGTTTCCTTTGGGTACTCTGCTTTCCTCCCACATTCCGAAGACATGCATCTGGAGCATTTCTCCCCAGCCCTCCGCTGAAAACAGGCTCTGTGGAACCTAGTCAGACTTTCCCGGTCAACAAATCATAAATAAATAAAATTTTTTGTCATAAGGAGTTGAATAGGAATAGTTGTTGAAATAATTAACCAGAAATTAATGACAAGCCATATTTGGAATGCAACGAAATGCAAATATTGTTATTCGTCCGGCTGATGGGGGGGGGGGGGTTGCTCTTGATTCAAAATATTATTATGACAGAATGTTTATTATGCTTAGTGACTTAAAACACTTATGTCAATATAGATGCAGCAATGGTGCATGATTTGAAACGAAGGCTCAATAATTGCTTATTAGAATGTTTGAATCTAGGACTTATCACTAATGAATTGTATGATTACTTTATGGTGTAGAATCCACTTATACCCCAAATGCATGGATTACTTAAGATGCATAAGCATCCCGCGAAGCCTCTGTATAGACCCATTGTAGCGGGTAGGGGTTGGCTGACGGAGGCTATTTCTAGGTTTCTGGGCAAACAACTTAGAAAGGTCTTAGATGAATCTGAAGTAGTGTTAAGGGATACTGAACACTTTCTAAGGGACCTATACAATGCAACCAATGGGGTGAATTGTAAATGTGTAGAGGTCTTGCCACTTTAGATGTAATTTCATTATTTACATGTATTTCTAACCAGGAGGGGATAATGATGGTGAAAACTGCCCTGAATAGGTATGGAAAATTTGGATCTAAACAGGTGGACTTACTTTGTCTGCTTTCGGAATTAGTTCTTGATAACAATATATTTTTCTTCAAAGATAAATGTTATTGGCAGACAACATGAGTTGTCCTGGGCACTAGTTGTGCAAATTCCTACGCAAACTTAGTAATGATGGAATGGGAACATCAATATATTCTAACAAATTTAAATCCACACATTACTATATATCAACATTTTGTGGATGACCTTTTTATAGGCTGGCAGGGGAACAAAGAGAGTTTAGAACTCTATTTTCAATATTTGAATACTAGTAGCAACTTTCTTAAGTTTACGCTAAGTAAATCAACAAGAAGAATTCATTTTTTGGATATAACTATAATCAAGCAAGGGACTAGTTTATCTCCTACCATTCATAGGAAAGAATGCCATTGTCTGACGTATTTGCACAGGGAAAGTATGCATCCACAACATATATTTAGTAATATCATCAAGGGACAGGCAATGAGGACTTCACATTTGTCATGCAAGAATACAGATTTTTATAAGGGACTATGTCACTTACCGGATGATTTTTCTGTGTAGAATGTATGGACATGCAGAAATTGAGAAAGCATATAGTAAAACAAGTGAGGAAAGAGAGGGGAGGGCTAAGCCCTACTTCACTCATTGACCAGATAGAGTTAAATACACAAGGAGAGGTTCTGTGAAAATGCCCATGGTTATCACCTATACATCAGACATGAATAGAATTAGCGGAGTGGTCAGAAGTAATTGACACATTTTACATACTGATGAATGGGTTAATGAGATGATAGGTCAACAGCCAGTGTTTGTATACAAAAAAAGAACCTTAAACAATGTTTATGTTACCCTAGAATTTATACTGACTTAGGAGAAAGGCAGCGGGGCACACACAAGTGTCAGCAATGTGCATATTATGATTATATTGATTAGGCTATGTATTTTAAACATCCAGAATCAGGTTATTTATGGAAACATAGGGTTTCGGCAGATTGTAATATCCAGAATGTTATTTATGCAGCATACTGTGTTTTGTGTTTTAAATTTTATGTAGGTAAAACTAATCAATGATTGAAAGAGAGGGTGCGGGATTATTTGCATTGTATGAGAAAAGGGAATGACTGTAGTGCCCTGGCCAAACACACATTAACAAATGGTAATACACATACTTTTATATCTCAGGTCTTACAAATTGTGACAGAGAGTGTGAGGGGGGAGGGTGATTTATTAAACATTACAGAAAATGCAGAGCTGCGGTGGATTTTAAGGTTAGGAGCACATAGGGGATTGTGTCTGAAAGACCATGTACCCTTAAAACTAGTATTAAAAGCTAGGAGAAGTAAATGGAATATAGCATGCTGTATTTTTACACACTGCATTTTTTTATGTGCTGTTTTTATATGCTGTTGCTTTAAATGCAGATCTCTTGTGCTTTAATTAGGATTTTGAATTGATAGGTTAATTGACATCAAAACCTGATATAAAATGTCTATATGCTTTATTCTTTTGTCTGATGAAGTGGTGGAGAACACTGCAAAAGCGCTAACTTTTAATAACATTCATGGATTTTATAACTGCTGAGCCTTGTCTTCCTGCCTACTACCAGCTGTGATTTTTGTTTGGTTAAAGTTCAAATTCAGTCTACCAGACGTTATGTATGTAGGTCATTGGTTTACTACCATTGGCTTGAGACCAGACTCGTCCAAGCAAGCAGCCATTCTTGAGATGCCTGCACCAGATAATGTTCAAGCTCTACAACTTTTTCTTGGTATGGTCAACTATTTAGGCAAGTTTATGCCAGACTTCAGTGAGTTGACAGTGCCTTTGAGAGAGCTTACATGTAAGAATGTTACATGGTCATGGTAAGAACATCAGCAGAGAGCATTTGAAGATCTTAAGCAGAAAATGACTACTCCACCTACACTAAGATACTATGATGTCAACAAACCAATAACTCATTCCTGCAATGCTTCAAAATTTGGCCTTGGCACAGATATTCTTCAAGAGGGTCGACCAGTAGCCTATGCATCTGGAACATTTACCCAAACTGAAATGCAATATGCTCAGATTGAGAGAGAATTTTTGGCAATAATGTTTGCATGTTTCAAGTTTCATGATTATATCTATGGTCGAGATATTCAGATTGAAACTGATCATCAATCTTTGGTTACTATTTTAAAGAAGCTTGTGCATTCAGCTCCAGTGAGATTGCAAAGAATGATGCTTAAATTGCAAAAGTACAACTTCAAAATGGGCTATACAAAAGGCTGGCTGATACCTTTTCCAGATCACCCAGAAATACAACTGAACAGCTTGACGCAGAAAATTTTGACTTTGATGACATGGAAGTGCGTAATTTTTTCTACCACAAGACTTGATGAGCTAAGAGATCATACAAAGACTGATCCAGTTTGGCAAACCTCAACCACTATATTAATGTTGGATGGCCATCAAAACAGTCTAGTGTACCACCTGAAGTGCAACCCTACTTTCCTTACAGGGATGACATGTTGATGGAAAATGTCATTATTTTCAAAGGTCCCAAAATTGTTGTTCCTACTTCCTTACAACAAGACTACATCCAGATTTTGCATCGTCATGGTCACCCAGGTTCCAAAGCTTCCAAAAGAAGGGTGAGAGGACTAGTATTTTGGACTTCTCTAGCAAAAGACATTGGTAGAGTCCTTTCTTCTTGTTCAGCATGTAATAGTACTAAACCATATTTGCAAAAAGAACCACTTCATCTAAGTCAAGTTCCTGAACTACCTTGGTCAACAGTAGCCACTGATAACTTCGAGTGGAACAATCAACACTACTTAGTATTGGTAGACTCTTATTCAAACTACTTAACCTAACATCTACTACTGTTATTACCAAGCTGAAATGTCATTTCTCCATCCATAGAAGTCCACAAAAGCTTATCTCTGACAATGTTACCCAATTTACCAGTCAGTTGTTTCAGAAATTTGCAAGAGAAAGAGACTTTGTACATGTTACTAGTAGTCCAGAATATCCACAGTCAAATGGACTAGCTGAGCATGCAGTGCAGAGTGCAAAGCAATTACTTAAGAAGTCAAAGCGTGACAATACCAATGTCTTTTTAAACTTACTCAGTTACTCAATCTCAGAAACATACCCTGTGACGATATACTTGGCTCACCTGCTCAAAGACTTCTATCTAGGTAAACCAGAACAACATTGCCTATCAGTTCCAGTTTATTGAGGCCTAAAGCTAAAAACAAGAAAGCAGTCAAAGCCCAATTGTTCAGAAAGCGTTCTTTCCAGAAGTCCAGCTACAACAAACTGAGCAGATTTCTTCATCCGTTGCAAGAAGGGGAGACAGTGAGGATACAAATGGAGAAAGGTTTTGATTGGATTTGTCAAGTAACAAAAGTATGTGAAGAGCCAGGGTCATATCTTGTGAAATCTGAGGGTGTGGAGTGCAGGAGGAATCACAGACATCTACTTCCTGTACCAGAACTGTTATAGCAGCATTGTTCCTGTGACTCTAAATCTCACTGTGATTCAGACAGTGTTCCCATCCCAGAATGTGTCTTGATTCCCACTACGGTTTCTGATAATATTCATAATGTTTTTAAGGCTGAACATTCAGCAGAGACAATCCCAGTTGCTAATCACAATTCCAGTTTATACGTCACATGATTTGGTCGTATCTCCCGGCCCAGTGTCAGAGAGAGAGCAACTTGGATGTAGTTGTATATATGTATCTAGTTTTGTATAACTGCATGATGAAAATTTACTTTGTACTTATAGCATGTCAATCAATATTGTCTATGTAATTTTTCAAAGGAGGATGTAGAATAATAGATGTGCTGTACCTTTGAGAAGCATTTCTAAGACATGAACTTGCAGTATAAATAGCAGGCATGTGCTATCTCCAGTGCCATTTTGTGAGTACAACCAGAGTGTGAACATCTATGCATCAGACAACCAGTTTGTGTATATGTTTATGTTTTATTATAATAAAGCTACTTGAACAGAACCCACAGTGTTTTTCTATGTCACCCTGACTAGATGAGCGACAATTCTAAACCTCTTACCTAAATTACAAAACAATTTTATATGTAATTGCTACCTGTACAATCCATTAAGTTGCATGTGTGCTTTCTCTTTAGTAACTTCCACCTCTGTAAAATCTTAGAATGTATATGTATAAATGTAACTACTGTTTGAGTATAAATATAAATAGAAATGTAATTACTCTGTGTTTGACTGGAACTTACTATAAAGCCATGTAAATATATGGAGCTTTTCTTCCTGGGCTTACGCTGAAAATGGGTATTACTCAGTCAGACTTTCCCAGTAAACAAAGACAAATAAATAAATAAATAAATTATCAAACGATGCGGGGAAAAAAACAAAGCTGAAGAGTAACACATTCTTTAATCAGGATTATTGTTCAGGCAACCACCAGATGAATAGATTGTTAAAAAAAACCCTTAAAAATAAACCTCAGAATCCCCCATGACTTTGGAGGCCTAGTGGACTCCAGACCTGAGGCTTAATTCATGTATTTCCTCCCCAGTTATTACAGAATAATCCTGGTCAGTTAGGATATGTTGTAAGGATGCATGAAAAAGCAAAGTTGAAGTTCCTTAAACAAGATTTTTTTTCACCATCATTGGATCAAAAGGTTTGAAAAAAAAAAGCCTTATATGTAGCTCCAGCATCCAGAACCTCTGTGGCTTCTTAAGACATAGTGGCCCATGGACCTCCAGTTTAATTCAATTATTTTCTCCACATTCATTGCAGTGCAATCCTGGCCATTTGGGTATATTAAAAGTATGCAAGAAAAAGCAAATTCAAGGAACAAACATTCGTTTCTTTCATTAGTCAGGATTATTTTCAGGCCATCATTGGCTATAATAGTTTTTTAAATAAAAGAAACCTCTGAAATGTGCATCAGAGTATTTAGGACTTCTTGTGGCTTCTAGAGGCCCTGGCTGTATGCAGCTATTTCCTCCACAGTTATCACAGTGCACTTCTGCTGTCTATACGTTTAATCCCTAATTATACAATGTTAACATGCCATGTAGAAACCACACGGTGACACAGATACACTACAAAAAGCATACAAATATGAGAAATTAATAAATGCAAGCCTGTGCAGTCACAAGTATGCAGAAAGCATGGAAAGTATGTCAGGCGAATGCATTGTACACAAGTAAATGATTAACACAGGTGAAAACTCACAATGACCACCACAGTGTGTAGAAATGCATTGCATGTATATGACAGTCTATCATGGTGTCACAACTTTCCACAAGCAGAGTATACCTTACAAGCAACTGATGATGCAGTGCACAAAGGTGCACAAAACATATACGTTTACAGTGAGGAAGTGCAATAAAGACCAAAAGCTACAAGGGGGAAAGGATAAAATATGTCTGTAGTAGTATAGAAATACATACTGAAATAGCAGTCTCATAAGGACACAGCACATGCATGACCAAATAAAAGCATTGTACATGCATGTATCTCCAACATGAGATGGACCGCAAATTCCCCTGAACGTGCATGCAGAAAAAGTCCAATGTATGACAAGTGTGCATTATGCTTCTGTGATGGCCATTAATATGTTCAAGTTTGAAGGACACAAAAACACAGTAATGTGCAGCATGTAAATAAATAATGTTGAATATCACATATCCATATATACTGACATGCAATTTTATGATACTGGGTGATACATTCATAAAAATGATAACAATATTACATGTAAACTTGCATGACTAATCAAAGACATCCATGCATGTACAAGTATGTCACACTACTTACAAGAGTTATAATTAGTTATATTATTACATTACAAGGGTTAATTTGTGTGTTGTCACTGTTACGGGTATACAAACATACAGCCTTACGAAGCAATGAGGGTAGCTTATGCAGAAGGAAAACTGCTCAGGACTGAAAATATTTGTGACATACAGCAAAGGTTTACACATGTCAGAAGAGAAGTTATAGGCATAATACTGTGGTGTTGTGCCATAATAACAAGGCTGAACAATATAGTAATGGATTACATGTGCCATTAATGTAATACTGTCATACAATGACAATATCAAGAAATTTGAACTCCAGTCTTTGTCTTTAATGCCATATAGGAAGGAAGCAGATCACACAGAGATGAACGCCTGAAGCATAAATAATGAGAATGTTGGACAACTAGATAATACAAGTCACACAAAGTACCATGCAGACACAAGGCTGCAGTGCCAGTGGGAGTTTATAACACAACAGTGTCAGAAAGGTAGCAAATATCCTGATATGGCATGTATATCAAAAGAGATACAACATACGAACATTGCAACAACAATGATTGCAAATTATGCATATATATCAACCATAAGCACATATTCACAGAAGAATGCCACTACACTGTTACATGTGGAATGTTTCAAAATCTAGCAAGTGTAATGTAACACACGTCATGTGTCACCACCTTGCATGTAGTCACTCGAGCAATGACAACAGGACAAGTGTGTGACACCAGCAAACTTTAAAGTTTGTCAGACCTGTCACATGCAAGATCTTACTGGATCAGAAATAGCAATCTCATGTGTCACAATATACAGATGATACAGGCCACATGCAGAGTGCAGGAATAATTTACCAGCATGTCTGTAGCAATATCAGCATAAATGACAGCATATGAAGTTCACGTGACATGATGGTGATAATGGCAGCGACATATTTGCACACGTCATAATACAGAAATTATATTGTCCCATACAGTCTGGATTGTGAAGTTTACATCACAATGTACAAATTACAAGGATGATTACAGTGGGAATGTGTGCACAAACTTGCTTTTAATAGTGAAAGATAAGCAATAAAGAAGGCACTGTGGTAATAGCATGACATGAGTGGAACACATAGACAATACCTACAGTCCAGAGGGCCCTACTATATGGGGTCAAACATCAAGAATGAACCCTCTGGAAATCTCCAGAAAGGAGTCAAGCATAGGCCATGCCATAATTTGTAAGTATGCCCCCATCATCTCCTGCATCTGCATCGTGAAAACCCTCCATGACCACATCGCATATCTGGTCCCTCATATCTTCAGACAGCCACGGTGGAGGTTGTTGTCACTGTCAGTCTGCCAGAACAATGGTCCTTGCTGGTCCTGGTCCTTCATTATCATCATCATCCTGCTGTCCCCCGGTCATCTGAGTCAGATTCTACTGGGAGAGCTCAAGCACATTTATAGTGGATGTGTAGACTGGCATGGGTGCAGAACTGTGTAACATGACAATAATATAGTGATATACATGATGTAGTAATAAAAAAAATAATGGCAAAAGATAAATGCAATATTTAAAACAATTATACAGATTCATTGACTGTGTGCAGTAATGTATTACTCACATGATGTGTCACTATAGTGAGCATTTATCCATGTGTAATGTTTTGTTACAACATGTAATATATCCAGCACTTACACATTATGCACTTGTCTGTTATGTCAGTCATATTGTAACAGATCGCACATTTGCAGTATATCCATGTCATATGTAATGTAGTCATACAGCTGAATCAATGGATCAGACAACATCATTATCTCACTGTGGAGGAACATACATGATGCATGTCATGTGTCTGTGTAGTATCTGATAGTATCAAAGGTATGTAAGAAAGCCAGTCAACAATAATATGCTAGTGGAAGTGTAACAAAACAGCGCCAGGAGACATAAGTGAACATGACAGAATAGCATTTAAAATGGCCTGTAAAGGAGCTTGCACACACAGCAATACCTGAATATCTGTGTGTATAATTCACTTTTCAATGAATACTATAGCCAGAGGTGTCACTAGTTCATAACAAGGTATGCAGACATCAATGAACAGTAACACTGCACCATCTAATGACTATAATCATTTAATATATCAATATACACTCAAATATGTGATAGGTAATGAGCATCAATGATTTCCATACATGATTATTGTACTAAAATTATAAAACTAACATTACTGTCCTATAATGATGATTGCGACACTCATAAGAAAAGTCACAAAGCAGTACACAGCACATGCCTAACATAAGGGCATGTGCAGCAATGATGTCATCACAGCACATAGATGGCAAGAGATGGCAATAATCTAGGTTAAATCAGAGAAATGACTGAACATGTCCATCAAAATAGAAAATCAACTGACATGGTGATGTCAGTTTAAAAATATCCTGCAGGAAAGCCGGATGATATCTGCTGTAACTTGTGCATGTTTGTCAACAGCAGCATGCTGTATGTCTGGACAACTGTCAGAAAAAATGTATTAGTGTATGTATTAGTAATATGCTTAGTGCATTTAAGGCTTGAAAAGGGTTAACACATTTATTCTATTTCACACTGCATAAAATCTGTACAAATTGCAGAAGCTTTCTTACCTTGTATTGTCATGAAATATGCGCAGCTATAATCTTTGCTTATGCTTTGGAAATTTACAGGGAAGCAGATAATTTCTGCTTGTGTCAGGAAAATAATGAATAGATGTATCACTTGTATTAATGTTATGAGACTTAGACAAGGAGTTCCGCTTGTGCTGTGAAAAAATACACAGCTGCAGATGCTATAGATAATCAGAACAAAGACTGCTTGAAAATATGAACTGCAGTCAGCATTTGCTTGTGACTAAGCTAGAAAAGTACCTTGAAATGTAACACATGTATTAGAGCTACACAATAGAAGCTTGTAATGGACTAGATCCCCCCAAGACGAGGTTGTTTTTCTCAAAATGTTTTTCATAAATCCAGTCATGTCAGCAGAAAATCTGAGTAACATCTGTTGTAGAACAATACTGAAAATTGTGTTTGATTACATCAACCATAGAAGGCAATGTCTTGTAGAACAGTATAAGAATAGCATACTTCCTGTTAGTAGTTAGGCAAAATCCTGTATTTGCATGTTTTTGTCTCCTTGCAGCAAGTTATTAAATGTGCCTTATCTGAACCTTACGTGTATTGGTCTTTGAAGTTTTTTCCTTTGACAGATTGGTCCTTTGAGCTGGAAACCCTCACTTCGCCTCGGATCAGACAGGCCAGGTGGCTTGAAACCGTACAGGGAAGAAACCACATCGGTTCTTCTTATTTGAAAAGCCCTCTGACTGAATTGTCATACAAAAGAGGCCAGCCACTTTCTGATCTGTGACTGAAGGACGAGTTTTTCATGAACCAGGTGATCAATCACGAAGGCTCAGGTAAGGTGAATCTACCTTTTTTCTGTTTTAGATCAAGGACTAGATTTGTATTGTTTTTGTCAGGACTTTATTTTTACAAGTCAGGGACAGAAAAGATTACTGTCTTGTCATACATCAGGGAAACAAAGTAGGTAGGCAGTCATTCTGAAGAGACTATAACAAAATCCGTGGTTCCACATTACAAATAAGAAGGGTTACGTGACATTCAAAAGGTTAGAACAAAACAGGTAATAATTGCACAAAAAGACCCCAAAATCTGCTGTTAACCGAAGACGCAAAATACATGCAGTCACAGTGTGCTGATAATATTAAATACTATTCAAAATGGGTTAATAAGTATGAATTTGACAGTAAATTAGAAAAATCCTCGCTTGTCAAACAGCTCAAAACCGATTCTAAAGGTCGGGTAAAAAAGTAACGCCAATTAGGAATTCCTCAGGCACACAGGTGGATTGAGGAGGTAAACCGTAGGGAACAAAAGAATAATAATTCAAAAGCAATGTTTTTAGATAAGGAGGACAATAACTTAGCAATAGCATCGGCCCCGCCACCTCCTTTACCAGACTATGAAGTTAGTCCACCCCCGCGATATCCTGCTGCCACTGTAAATAGAGACACTACAAAAGCAAAACCATTTATTAGAGATCCCATCGAGACCAGGTCTTGAACACGGGCAGGTAACTCAAAAGGGGACATTGAATTATATCAAATGGGTAGGAATTCATGATCTATGAGTGAAGAAGAAATATGCCCACTTATAGAAGTACCTAATCCTCAGGCAGGGCATGAAGGTCAGGACCCAACTATTCTAGTGTATAGACCCTGGACTCTGGAAGACATCCGGAAAGCCACTGAGGGAATTCCCCATCC
Organism: Protopterus annectens; assembly: GCF_019279795.1. NCBI lineage: Eukaryota > Metazoa > Chordata > Ceratodontiformes > Protopteridae > Protopterus > Protopterus annectens. The sequence goes on from NC_056734.1 coordinate 244,788,093, forward strand.
AAAAGTTAATTTTAGAAAGTTCTTAGAAGATTTACAAGGAATGAGGCTAAGTTATAATTTAAACGGAGAAGAGGTAGAAAAAGTAGTTAGACAAATTGTTGGACCAGATTGGCACATGATTAGTGGCAACTGGAATCCCCGTGATGCTACGCTCAAACCCCTCCCACATAGCAGTGCAGAGCTAGACAACAGAGTGAAAGGTCTTACAGACCGAATCTCTAAGAAATGGAAGCCTAGGGCAGACTGGACTTGCATTAATCAATGCATCCAACAAGAAGGTGAAACTGTTGACAGGTATTATGCCAGACTATTAGAATGTTTTAATAACCACTGTGGAATGCAGGTTCCTGAAGATCAGACAAAAGATTCCCCATATGAACAGCAGTTAAAGAATGCATTTTTGAAAGGCAGTATTGCACCCATAAGCAGTTTTACTACGAAGCACATGGTAGATCATCGTACAAGCAGGTTACAGTCATTACTTGAATATGTTAGGCATGCCGAGAGGCATTTTAATAGCAAAAAGAAAAATAAAGCCCAAGTATTTTCTGTAGAAGATGGAGCAGAAGTTTATGTAGTACAGTCCGGGAAAAAGGGCAAGAAAAATGCTCAGGGAAACAAACAATCTGATCAGCGATCAGAGGACTTCGAAGGGCGAAAGAAAAGGGTGAATGTTTTAAATGCAGCAAAAAGGGACACTTGGCAAGGGATTGCAAGAAAAACAAGAGGGCAACCACGGAGGAAGACAAGGAGGGTGAGGACTGGCTATATGATAGTCAAGAATCACTAGAAGGGGATAGCAGAGAAAGGACAAATGAGAATGTGATAGAAGGAGGAGAGGATGTGACAGGGGAAATAGAGGAAGTGCAAGAAGTTATGGACAATGAAGAAAATGAAATATTGGATTTAGCTTTATTGAGCTTGGAGCTCTATTTAGCAGACACAAAACCAGAAGTTACACTTTTGGTGGAAGGGAGGGAAGTTAGATTCTTGTGTGACTCAGGGGCATCACGGACCCTGATACATCCCTCCAAACTGCCAGAAAATTCAGAGTCACCTGATTACATACTAGTAAAAGCAGCTAATGGGCAGCTGTATCAGGAGCCTCTCTCCCGTAACATTGCAATAACTGATCCTGTTTCAGGATTGACCCAGAAAAGCAAAATTGTTGTTTCTTGAAAATGCCCAGTAAACCTCTTGGGCAGAGACCTTATGCAGCTATTTAGTATAGCAGTAGTTCCGACTATGCAGGGTATGGAAGCACAGCGACAAATTGATACCTTTGCAGTGCAATCAGAGGGTGAGATGTTTTATTGGTACAGCCAGGACTTGTTTACGACTGGTCCAAGGGCAGTGACCGAAGAGCTGATGAACATAGCCGTCAGTAAGTTCCCCTCCCTTGACATTGATAAACAACATTTGTTGCACTGTAACCTGTATTATTGTAACACGCCAGGACCTGATAAGGAATATGAGCAAGAATTGTTTAAAAATCATGCAAACAGATTGATATTATGTAATCTGTAATGGGACACAGAAGAGAACAGTGTAGTCAGCTGTTCATTGTCCCAGTAGTTCTTTGCACTTTATAAATCTAATTGATTACCACATGTTAGCTTAACTAAGGACAGGAATATAAAATGGGCAGACTTATGAGAAAAAGTCACGAGATGGGAAAAACAGACAGAATTAGAACTGTCAGAACAGGGAATACAGATGCAGAAGGTGAATTGGATAACTCAGACCCACCCAGCCATACACTTGCAGTCTAACAAGGACAGCTGATTAGCACTCCTATTAGAGGAGGAAGAGAAAGCCTTACAGAATATACCAGAAACTCTTTGGTCAACAGGGAAGTCAGATGTAGGACTTATTCGTACAGCAGGGCCAGTTACTATCACGCCAAAGTCAGCATTTAGACCACAGAAAAGACAGTATCCCTTAAGAAAAGATGCAGAGGTAGGAATCAAACCTATTATAGCAGCTTTACTTAAGGAAGGGGTGCTGGTGGAATCTTCTGATTCACCATGTAACACACCCTTATTTCCTGTTAAGAAAGCAAATGGAGAATGGCGTATGGTCCAAGATTTACAAGCTGTAAATGACGCAGTAATACCAAGGGCACCTACAGTGCCAGACCCACACACCCTGTTGAATGATTTAAAACCTCAACAGAAATATTTTTCTGTGGTAGATATCAGCAATGCATTCTTTTCGATACCGATACACCCTGACAGCCAGCATTGGTTTGCATTCACATTTCAGGGAAAAAGGTATACATATACGTGGCTACCACAGGGATATTGTGAAAGTCCAATGATATTCTCACAAGAAATGGCAAGCAACTTGGTGGGATTTACCCCACCAAGAGGCAGTCAGATTTTACTTTATGTTGATGACATCCTGCTGGCAGCCCCCACCCAGCAAGATTGCAAAGAAGATACCATAGCGCTATTACAATTTCTAGCCGCTGAAGGACATAAGGTAAACAAAAATAAACTGCAGCTTTGGAAAAAACAAGTTAAATACCTAGGATATGTAATATTCAAAGAGGGTAGAACATTAGATGAGGACAGAAAAGTAGCAATTTTGCAAGCACCAAAACCCACTACCAAGAAGGAAATGCTGTTCTTCCTGGGTATGACTAATTTTTGCCGGAGCTGGATTCCAAACTATGCCTTGGAATCTGCACCGCTGACTGACTTGATATATAAAAAGCCTATGGCAGCACAGGATTTGTTACAATGGACACCAGAGGCAGAATCTGCTTTCTGCAAACTGAAACAGTTAATAGCGTCCTCATTAGTTCTGGGATTACTGAACTACCATAAACGTTTTTCCAAACTGTAGATTGTAAGCAAGGTTATATGACATCAGTGTTGACACAACAGCATGGGGACAAGCAATACCCTATTGCTTATTATTTATCACAACTAGACCCAGAGGCACGGTCTTTACCTCACTGTGTACAAGCAGTAGTTGCAGCTGCAATGGCAGTACAGGCTTCCGCCTCAGTAGTTTTATTCCACCCTCTCACATTGAGAGTGCCTCATGCAGTCATGATTATTTTACTGCAAGAGAAGGTAGCATATCTTTCCCCTGCTAGGCATCTTTCCTGTATGACTATATTGTTGAGCCAACCTCATATGACAATTGAACGATGTACGACTTTGAACCCTTCTAACTTGCTCATGACCCCTGCAGATAGCACACCACACCGCTGCCTGCAGGTAATTGAACAAAAGACACTGCCTAGAAAAGATCTTATGGATGTTCCCTTGGATGAAGCTGAGGTGACATACTACATGGATGGCTCGTGCAAAAGGGGTCCTGCAGGACAGAACCTAGTAGGATATGCAGTAGTTTCTGATACTGAGATTATAGAAGCGAAACCCTTACCACACAACTTATCTGCACAGGCAGCAGAATTGATTGCCTTGACACGGGCATGTACCTTAGCAAAGGGTAAATGTGTGAACATTTTTACTGACAGCCAGTATGCTTTTTCTACTGTACATGTTTTTGCGCAACAGTGGAAAAATCGAGGAATGATAACATCTACTGGCAAACCAATCAATCATGCACAGTTTATTTTAGATCTTTTAGAATATATTCAGTTACCTCAGAAAGTAGCTATTTGTAAATGTACAGCTCATACCAAGCAACAGGATAGGATTTCAAAAGGTAATTCGTGAGCTGATACAGCTGCAAAACAGGCAGCTTCAGAAGTATTTCTTTTGAATGAGGAATTACAACCCTCTGAGATTTTAGACTTAGAAATGTTAAAGACAATGCAGACACTTACTATGCAGGTTGAAAAACAAAGATAGGTAAGACGAGGAGCAATTCTCGAAAAGGGGCTGTACATCTCTAAAGAAGGGAAAACCATATTGCCATCTAATTTGTTTAGATATGCAGCTTTTTTGAGCCATGGGCAATGCCATGTCTCAACTGGGGGGGGGGGGGGTGGTACAGCTGGTGAACCGAGTGTTTATGACATATGGATTCTTAAACTACTCTAAAAAATTTTGTTTAATGTGCTACGTTTGTAACAAACATCATGCACAAGGGGCGTTAAAGCCCAAGCAAGGGAGTTTCCCTACACCACTGTATCCGTTTCATACTATCTGTATAGATTTCATAGAATTGAACAAATGTGAAAATAAGAAGTATTGTCTTGTCATTGTAGATATGTTTTCCAGATGGGTGGAAGCCTTTCCGACTAAAAATCCAGATGCGGCAACCATAGCAAAAATCTTCGTTAAAGAAATCATCCCTAGATTCGGCATTCTGGAAAGGATCTACAGTGGCAACGGTACACACTTTGTAAACCAAACCATACAGCAGTTAAGTAAACATTTTGGTATTTATTTAAAAAATCATTGTGCATATCATCCGCAATCTGCAGGGTTAGTTGAGAGGCATAATGGGATTTTAAAGAGTAAGCTAAGAAAGTTAATAGCAGAAACAAAGAGAAATTGGGTGTACTGTCTGCCCCTGGCACTGTTGAGCATGAGAAATGTTCCGAATGCAAAAGGATTGACTCCTTTTGAAAAACTATTTGGAAGGGCTTATTATATACCTCAGTGGAAACCTCTCATGCCCGCAGACCAGGAAGCCGACTGTACACTAGCAGAGTATATGATAAATTTGTTGAATTCTAAACATCTGTTGCAGTCAATGTTTCAGATAAAGAACAAACCAGACCATCAGAAGTGGCAGTGGCTCCAGGATCCTGGATCTGGTTGAAGACAATAAAAAAGGAGAATTGGATGTCACCAAAGTGGGAAGGTCCATATCAAGTGCTTCTGTCGACACCCACTGCAGTCAAGATCACAGAGCATGCCTCATGGCGTCACCTGACGCACTGCAAACTAGTTAAGAACTTTGAACTGGACAAAAATCTTGTCACATGTCAAGAGCAAAAATTATAGAATACAGAAAAAACAGGAATGCAGAACAACCATTTCCTCAGAAGTATTGCATAATCATCCTGTTAACTGTACTAGTGACAATAATCTTTTTGCTGTGGCCATTCCTTTTTCCAGCCACACAAACTGAACTGAATAAACGTGAAGCGTTACTCATAGACTGGCACCCAAGCTTCAACACTTACCAGGCAATTAAATATGTGTATGCTGAGACTTTCAATGTTTTGAATTGCTGGATTTGCACAGCTTTGCCGACAGCATACAGGGGGTTATTAATGACTACAGTCCCCCTAGGGGTCAACGAGACCTGGGAAAACTTGATTTATGATACCTCAACCATTACATTACAAGATAAAATAGCATTGCACTTGTCTATTCCACAAAAGGGAATTGTGTGTTTTTATAAAAATGATACTGTTCAGGTGGGTTGGAGCAATTGCAATGTGACTGTTCCTTATAAATGTTACACTAAAGCTAACAATGCAGGTTCTTATTGTAATACAAACTATGATTCATTTCTTGAATTGATGCACAAAACAATTGATGAAGTAAAACATAATTCTGTTCTCTATAAACAACTGTCTATAATTGACAGAAAAATGTTTCATGCAGGGCGAGTGTATATTCATAGCAAAGTCACTACTAAAGTAGAGGACTGTTATTTTGTATGTGGCAGAAAGGCATACAAGTGGTTACCTGAGAATTGGTCCGGCAGCTGTTTTTTGGGCTACTGCCATACAACACACTGCAGTTTTACCTCGAGGAAAAATTCGGAATGTCCGAGAAGTCGTCAAGAAACCTGCAAATCCAATGGGGGAAATCGATGCATGTTGGAAAAACCATCATTCTATAGGCAATGGACTGACACACATGGACTTGAGTGATAGTGTTATATCGTGGGTAGGCATATTACCAGCATATGGAGCAGTGAAATCGATCTGGGAGCTGAGAAAACTGTCTAAACTTCTCGAAGTAATGAGTAATGCAACTTTTTCCACTCTCAAATTGGTGACTGATGAACTGAATGCCATGAGAACTGTAGTGCTTCAAAACCGCATGGCTCTCGACTTGACCCTAGCGGCGAGAGGTGGTACTTGCGCTTTAATCCAGGAGGAGTGCTGTTCGTATATTCCTGACCATAAACACGAGATAGACAATCACCTTAAGGTAATTCAGCAAGCGTCAGCCATGACCAAACCAGGACCAAACCGACTGATGGACTTTTTCCAGAAATGGTTTGGGGGGGGTGAGGTACTATCCTAATGAACATCCTGATTGCCATTTGTGTAGGAATGATCCTACTGGGAGTATGTGTTTGCTGTGGTATCCCCTGCATGAAAAGACTGATTAAAGACTTTATAGACATGTCAGTTTCTGAAACCTTATATCAAAGTACTGAGTCTGAAGAACTGTTAAAAAATTGAAAATGCTTTCATAACTTTAAATTGAATGACTCTCTTAACTGCAAATCCTAAGTTGGAAGAGGTTAAGAGAGGAAAAAAATGTTTATGCTTATTTTGAAAGAAGAATAAAAGTATTAAAAGGGAGGAAATGTCAGAAAAATATGTATTAGTGTATGTATTAGTAATATGCTTAGTGCATTTAAGGCTAGAAAAGGGTTAACACATTTATTCTATTTCACACTGCACAAAATCTGTACAAATTGCAGAAGCTTTCTAACCTTGTATTGTCATGAAATATGCGCAGCTATAATCTTTGCTTATGCTTTGGAAATTTACAGGGAAGCAGATAATTTCTGCTTGTGTCAGGAAAATAATGAATAGATGTATCACTTGTATTAATGTTATGAGACTTAGACAAGGAGTTCCACTTGTGCTGTGAGAAAATACACAGCTGCAGAAGCTATAGATAATCAGAACAAAGACTGCTTGAAAATATGAACTGCAATCAGCATTTGCTTGTGCCTAAGCTAGAAAGGTACCTTGAAATGTAACACATGTATTAGAACTACACAATAGAAGCTTGTAACGGGCTAGAGCCCACCAAGGCCAGGTTGTTTTTCTCAAAATGTTTTTCATAAATCCAGTCATGTCAGCAGAAAATCTGAGTAACATCTGCTGTAGAACAATACTGAAAGTTGTGTTTAATTACGTCAACCATAGAAGGCAATGTCTTGTAGAACAGTATAAGAATAGCATACTTCCTGTTAGTAGTTAGGCAAAATCCTGTATTTGCATGTTTTTGTCTCCTTGCAGCAAGTTATCAAATGTGCCTTATCTGAACCTTACGTGTATTGGTCTTTGAAGTTTTTTCCTTTGACAACAACACACGTGTGCTGCACATCTGCAGTAATAATTGCTAATACTTATGCACAAAGCCACACTGTTCAAGTTCTAAGCAATTTTGAAGAAATGCAACGATTGTCACATATACAGACTCACACCACAATGATTGACACGCACATATATGCTTAGGTGTCAAAAAGACAGTAATACGAAATGATACAGCATTATTATTTATTTATTTATTTATTTATTTATTTCAGTTTGATTACCGTGGAGGTCCACTGGGCTTGGGGGACCATTTTCAGTGGAGGCCCAAGGAGAAAAGCTCCACAGAAACACCAATTTTAATTACAAGAAAGAGTTCAGACACAGATAACATTACAATTAACAGATGGCTACAAAACAGTCTACAATACCAATATCAGATTGCTAAATTAGCAAAGAAGTATTAACAATTTCAGTTAAGTTCAGCAGGAAAAGATTGGCATATTGTATAAAAAGCAAAGAAAAAGCAAAAAAAAAAATTAAAACATTAAAAACTTTAACGTTTAGAAGCTGATGCAATTAGTATTTTAGAAGAGGTGAGGAAGGTAAGGAGGTTTGCCTAGGTAGCTTAAGCATATAGTGCAAAATGCTTTAGTAGCTAATACATTTAGTATTTTAGGAGAGGTTAGAAGAGGATTAGGAAAGTATAGAGGTTAGCCTGGAGAGAAGGGGGAGGATAGCTGGACTGGTGTAGGTTGAAGAGTACAGTTGCATATCCTATTTAGATAAAGGTGAGAATAAAGTTGGGTTTTGAAGTTGTCTAGGTTGTTGCAGGTTCTTAGAGAGGTGGGTAGGGCATTCCATTTTTTAGGTAGGGTAAAGGATAAGAGAAGTTGACCTGCTGGGCGCTTTGGTTTTTGTACTGTGATATGGTTTTGGTGAGAAGATCTAAAGGATCTGAGGGGGGTATAGGGTTGAAGAATATTGGAAAGAGCAGGACAGTTAGTAGGATGGAACACTAATTTATGGGCTGTGGTGAGTTGGAGAAAGTTAAGATGATTTGGGAGTTCAAGCCAGTTTAGAGAGTGAATGGGGGTGCAGTGATGAGAGGAGGATTTGGATTTAGTGGCAAATTTGGAGATTTTATTGTAGCATTGTTCCAATTTGGAGGTAAGGGTAGATGATAGGTTAGTGAGCAGAGGAGCACCATATAGTAGAGAGAGAAGGAGGTAAGTAGAGGCAAGAGTTAGCCTAGTGGAAGGGGACAGAAAGTGGATGTTTCTATACAGTAGGCCAAGTTTTATATGTGTTTTTTTTATGTTTAGCTGAATATGAGTATTGAATTTGAGCTAGACATCAATTTTAACACCAAGAAGTTTTGCGGAGGTTAGTATTTCAATCATGGAGTTGTTAAGGCTGGTTATTTGGAAAGAGTTTTTATCAAGAGATGAGGATTTGGAGGGGGAGAAGAGCAGGATCTTAGTTTTGTTGGCATTTAGGGAGAGGTGATTTTGGAACATCCAGTTTTCAGTGGTTGAAAATGCTGTTTGGGTTAGTGCTTGGAGCTCTGTTAGGTTAGGGGCTTGGCAGATCAGAGTGGAATCATCAGCGTATTGCACAATTGTGGTGTTGGGGATGGTTTTATGAAAGTTGTTAATAAAGATGTTGGATAGTAATGGGCCAAGAATGTAACCTTGAGGTACTCCAGTAGGGGTAGGAAGGAAGGTAGATGTTGCTTTGCCCTATTTCACAGCTTGGGACCTGTTTGAAAGGTATAGAGAACCAGCAAAGAGCTTTTTGCTTTAGGTTGAGGTCAGAGAGATGGTTTAGAAGGAGGGAGTGGGAGATGGTGTCAAAAGCTTTGGATAGGTCTAGTAGAACGGATGATGCTAAGTTACCGGAGTCACATGCAGAGTTCACAGAATGAAGGAAAGAGAGAAGGGCGGTGTTAGTATTTTGTCCTGGGTGGAAGCCGTGCTGAGTAGGAGAGAGTAGTTGGTGTTCAGTAAGGAAAAGCATGAGCTGTAGGTGGATACATTTTTCTAGGCTTTTGGATATAGGGGAGAAGATGGCAATGGGATGGAAATTGGAGACATTACAATTTTTGCCCCCTTTGTGAAGTGGAAGAATGAAAGCAGAGCGCCAGAGTTTGGGTACATAGGATTTGAGCAGAGATCTATTTATTAGGATGCTGATGGAAAAAGCAGTGGAGTCAGAAGCTGTCTTTAGGAAGGATGTTGGGATGTTATCGGGGGCATTGGAGCAAGGCTTTAGTTTATAGAGCAGTGTCTTTATTATGTCGGTGGGTACTGGTTTGAGGTTGAAAGTGGGTGGGGGTGAAAAGGGAGAGGATGATTGATTAGGGGGGAGGGTTGTTGTTGGTGAAAGTCTTGGTTAGTTCAGCGATAGAAGAGGTGAAGACGGAATTGAATAGTGAGGCAATTTCTGGGTCAGATTTACTGGTGTCAGGACAGGGATTGTTTTTTGTACCTGGTCTAAGGAGAGAGTTAATGGAGTTCCAGAATTGTTTGGGAATTCTTGAGTGGTTTTCTTGTAGTTTGATGTAGTAAGATTTTTTTATCAGTAATGACTAGTTTTTTGGCAAGATTTCTTAGTTGTTTAAACTTAAGGAACATTTCAGGCTGTTTGTGTTTAAGGTAGGTTTTCCAGGTTTTATCCCTTTGACGCATAATCTTTTTTGTCTCATTGGTGAGCCAAGGGGTGGTTTTAGTTTTGATTCTTTTTCTTCTTATTGGAGCTTGGGAGTTAAGGACAGTTAAGAATGTGGAGTTGAAATAGTCAACAGCTTCATCTAGAGGCAGAGTTTTTAGGGGGTTCCAGTTAGTTAGCTTCAGGGAGTTTGAGAAAGAATTTTGATTAAAGTTAGTTAGGTTACGAGTTTGAATAAAATTGTGAGAGAGAGGGGAGGAGGGAGTGGCTCGAATGGAGAAGGCAGGGAGGTGGTCTCCTAATGGGTCATGATTGACACCAGATTTTATAACTTTGTTGGGATGCAATACTAATATCCAGTCAAGTATGGTGCCAGGGGGGTTAGTTTTGTTAGGTCTAGTAATGGAGTTAGTAAGTTGGGTGAAGTTGAATAGGTTGATAGTTATGGAGGGATTAGGGTTACTGATTTTTCCCCAGTCAATGTTTACATCTCCCAAAATAAAGGTTTCTAGTTTAATGTTAGATGAGGACAATGAGAGGATTTCTTCCAAAGTATTGGTATTGTTACCAGGAGAAATGTAGAGGGAAATAATGCAGATGCTTTTGTGGTTGTTTATTTTTAGTATGCCAATAACTAGTTCTGCATTATTAAAAGAGGGGATGGTGTTGGGGTATGGGGTCATAGTTAGGAGGTTAGAGTAGATTAAAGCAACTCCACCTCCTCTTCTATTAGTGTGGTCAGATCGGAGAGAATGAAATCCTGGAGGTAGGAATTCAGAGTCATTAATGTGTGGCTTTAGCCAGGTTTCAGAGATGGCTGCTATGTCTGGGGAGTTATGGGAGAGCCAGGCATGGAAGAGTGTTAATTTATTTTTTAAACTTTGTGCGTTGATTGTGAGGAACTTAAGGGTTTTTATGAATAGTTTTATTGTTGGAGCAAGACTGATTTGTAGGAGAGAAGTTTGGACCTGGATTGGGGTGTATGTCGCCAGCTAAATGAAGGCAAGTAAAGTTGGGGATACGTTTATTAGATTTATGTTTTGATAGATGATGTTGGTAGTGAGTTATTTTAAGTTTGTAGTTGTTGTTAGAGATTGGAAAAAGTTTTATTTTGAAGAGAAGGAAACATTAATATGTTCAATTTCTAAGACATGTTAAGATATTTCAAGTCAGATATAGGTTCATAGGTTCATAGGTTCATACTAGGCTATCTGCCCTAGGGCATTTATAAGCCTAGCTAGAGTGTGTTTTGCTTTCGTCACCCATTTTAAATTAATTTTGCTATGCCCTTTTTAGAGGTTAGTATACTGTGTCTCTGTCTAACAGTGACACAGAAGTGATACCCGGGGTAAACCTACGATCTCCCATCCATTCATCAAGATTCCTCTTGAAGAGAGTCAATGAGGGACTCTGCCTAACCTGGACTGGTATTTTATTCCAGAGTGAAGGGAGCCTCTGGGTTATGAATCTGTCCCTCCAGCATGTCCTATTTATTTCAGTGCTGAGGTTCAAGTCTCTCGAGCGCGTAGCTCGATGGGATTTGGATTTTCTGAGGTGCAGCATGTCCATTAATTCCGGTTGGACATGGCTTTATACGTCAGGCACAGATTGCCTCTGAGCAGGCGGTATGCCACTGAGTAGAGCTGGAGTTTCTTTAACTGGGCAGCATATGGCATCTGTTTGAGCCCTTTGATCCTCTTGGTGAGGTACTTTTGGGGTCTTTCCAGTTGCTGCAGGTGTCTGGTAAGGTACATCCCAAAAGGGGCATTGTACTCAATTATGGGCCTGATGAGGGATGAGTAAAGAGGAACAATGACCTCCCCTGATCTAGATGTGAATCCCTTCATGATTAGGTGGGCTATATAAAATAATAAGGAGGTAAAACAAAAGGTATGCGCAGGGGAACCACGTCACAAGAAAGATAAAAAATAAACAGTAAAATCGCAGAAATTGCAACGTGGTGGCTACTGGTATCACAGTCACAAATTGAATACCTATGTAAGGCAGTTCATCACTTCAGCAACAACAGCTTTTCTAAAATCAGGAACATTCTTTATTAACATGCAGTAAGCGCTTTCACCCAGACGGCTTCAACAGTCTGATGAAGCCGTCTGGGTGAAAGCGCTTACTGCATGTTAATAAAGAACGTTCCTGATTTTAGAAAAGCTGTGAAGGTCTCATTACATATGGATTATATCTCGTTATAACTTGTTGTTGCTGAAGTGATGAACTGCCTTACATAGGTATTCAATTTGTGACTGTGATACCAGTAGCCACCACGTTGCAATTTCTGCGATTTTACGGGCTATATAAAATGTTTTTCTAACCACTTTGGCCATGTGGTTGTCAAATGAGAGATTGCTATCAACTTGGGTCCCCAGGCCCCTAATTACTTCTTTTGTACATAATGGATTACCACCTATGTGGTAATTTGTGGGCACTTTGTTTTTGCCAAAGGAGATGACTATACACTTTTTGGCATTTAGCTTGAGGCCATGGCTCTGGCACGAGTTGTCTGTTTCTATGAGGCCCTTTTGGAGGATGCTTGTGTCGGCTAGAGAGTCGATTATGGCACCCAGTTTGCAGTCATCTGCGAACTTGGTCAGCCACAGTCCTTCCTTGTTGGCCTGTACCTCCGAGAAATATATACCGAACAAGAGAGGTCCCAGGACTGAGCCTTGTGGGACGCCACTTGTAACTGATTTGGAGTCTGACATGGCTCCAGCAATTCTAACCATGTGGGTTCTGTCCTTGAGCCAGTTTGCAGCCCATCTAGTGACAGGGGTTTATATTTAAGCTGGTGAGCTTATCTATAATGCCCGAGTGGGGTATTGTATCAAAGGCTTTTGCGAGGTCCAGGTAGGCTGTGTGGACCACCTTCCCCTCATCAATAACCTTGGTGACTGTTTCAAAGAAATCAACCAGGTTTAAGAGGCAGGATCTGCCCTTAACAAAGATGAACTGGGTAGGATCCAGTGTCTGTAGGTCCCCAATATCTTTATTTATGAGGCTCATGATGATCCTTTCCATAGCTTTGCTGACCAAGCTAGTCAGGCTTATGGGGCGATAGTTTCCAGGATCTGTTGAGGCACCACCTTTGTTGATAGGGACCACTGTTGCTGTATGCCACTCTTTGGGTACATATCCTGCAGTAAGGCTGAGATTGAACAGTAGTTTTATGTTTGGGTTTAGCTCTTCTTGGAGTTCATGTAGGACGCAGCTCGGGACACCGTCTGGTCCCATTGATGCTATGTTTTTTGCTTTGGAGAGGGCGGCTCTTACCTGAGCATCTGAGATGTCAGGGGGGCAGCACTCTGCTGGGATAGATATTTGCCCTTTTGGTGGGGAGGAGGGGGAGAAGTTTGTGCTGAACCTGTCAGCTAGGATGTTGGCAATGTCTGTGGGTTCGGTGTATTTTTTGTCATTTTGGACTAATTCTGAGAATATCTGAGAATTCCCACCCAGGTTCCTAACATAACTAAAGAAAGCCTTGTGATTATCCTTAGTGTCCTGTGCAATTTTTCTCTCAAAGCTGGCCTTAGACGATTTTATGAGTGCCCATAATTTTTTGCTAATACTGATCAGAGATGCCTTCCCTTTTTGGGATTTTAATCTATCATGTAGTAGCTTCCTCCTTCTATTGTACAGTTTGTTTATGGCTGGGGTCCACCAGACAGGATATCTGCCTTTGGAGGATTGGGTCTTGGTTTTATTTGGGATTGCATGATCCATGCATTCCTGAAGGTGTTCATAGAATGCGTTTATAAAGGATTCTGCAGTCTGGGCCGTATTTTCCACAGGCCAGGGGGCTTTGAAGGATTCCACCTCGGTTTTGGAGAGTGTGAAATTTGCTTTAGAGAAGTTTTTCACTGTGGTTTTCTGGGCAGGGGGTGGGGTCGGGATGTGAATATCCAGTGAGATTAGTTTATGGTCTGATCTTACCAGTGAGGGATACACTTCTGGTCTGGAGCATAGAGTCCCCATGTTGGTGATGATCAGGTCCAGTATATTTTCCCCTCTTGTGGGAGTGGTAACAAGTTGTTTCATAGCATTTGAGTTTATAAATTTTAGGAACATTTGGGCTAGGGTGTTGGAGCTAGAGTAATGCTCCCAGTCTATGTTTGGTTAGTTGAAGTCGCCCAATATAATGGTGTTTGGAGAGACCTTCATATTTTTCAGTGTTCTCAGGAAGGCCGAGTGGGGTTCCTGGGTTTGGGAGGGTGGTCTGTAGCAGGCTATAAACTGGAAGGCAGTTTTACCCACTGTTAGTTGCACGTGGATAGTCTCTGATGCTTCGTGCTGTGCCACCAACCTGGAGGTGTGGGTATCTTTGACGAATATTGATACTCCCCCTCCTTTTGTGGTTCGGTCGAAGTTTTGGGGCCGAAAAGCATGGTATGAGGTATAACCTGGTAGTGCTGGGGTGCTCTCGGGAGCCTTGAACCAGGTTTCTGTTACTGCACAGATATCGATGTTCTCCATGCTAAGGAGAGTTTCAAGTCCATGCATCTTGAGGTTTAGACTTCTGGCGTTGAGTAGCATTACTCTTAGTTTCTTATCCCTTGTGATACCTATGGAGGTGGGTTTGTCTTTTGAGCCTTGCCTAAAAAAGGCACTATGGGGGTAGCAAGAACCTTTGCCAATATCTGAAAGCCCAGGGGTGACAGGTGCAAGCCATCCCTAGCGAAGCATCATGGCTTGTCGAGCATGTCATCCCAGGCTGACAGGCATCGGATCCCCTTTGAATGACACCAATACTTAAGCCAATTGTTGAAATTGATCATCTTGTCTTCATATTGTAGCATCATTCTTGGTGAGGGTAAGATGCTACTCAAGGTCAGGGTCATACCGGCCTGGGCTACATGCTCAGAGACCTCCTCTATGTCTCTTTTCATGTAGTCCAGGGAGGTATGTCTCAGGTCATTAAAAGCATGGACAATGACTGAGTCATATTTGTACTTGCCTTGGAGTGACCTGAGTGCTTGTGTTATGTGGCGGATCCTAGCGCCCGACAGGCAGATCACCGTGACCTTCTCCTTGTTCAGCCTGGTGAGCGAGACGTCAGTGTGCCTGACGGTATTGTCACCTATTACAAGTGTATCAGGTGTGTTGTTTAGCCTTAAGGGCTGTGACTGTTTGGCACACTGGCTTTGTGAGCTATGTGTTGCACGTGTTTTGTTTTGGGGTAGTGTTTGCTTGAGTGTCTGCTTTGGAGGTCTCTGCTGCTTAGGCAGATTTTTATTTAGAGCCTCTGAGTATGTTTTTGTGTGTTTATGTGTTTGGTTTGCTGTCGTGGTAGGTCTATGTGAGACTGGAATTGTAGTGAGTGTGGTGTCCTTCTCCTCCTGACTGGTTACGCCAGTACTGAGTTGAGAGAGCTTAGCCTCCAGTTTGGCTATATGGTTGCATCTCTCACATGTGTTGGAATTTGTTGGGAGGAGGAGAGGGTTGTCTGTGTACATGAGGCAGATGTAACATTGCCTCAAGATTCCCAGATTCACCATCTGGACCGGAGAGGAGATTGACGACTGACCTTTGGACATGCTAGAATAGTATTGGGAATTCCTTTATAATTGGAAAAAGGGCCAATGGGGAACAAGGTACTCAAGGGGAGTTTGTGAGGGTGTAGTGCTTTTAATTGTTTAGTGCTGACTTAGTGAGCAAGTGCCAGGTAACTTAAATGCAATGTGTTACAGGTAACTTAAATGCAAAAATGACAAACAGTAACTTTCTTTCAAGTGAAACAAGGAAATAAGTACAGTAAGCAATGCAGATATCACTAGGGATCCACAGAAGTGCTAAAAAGCCACGTTTTAGGTGGAATTAGTGTTTCAGGGAAATAACAAGCAAACACACAACAAGCATACAAACAAAGCTAGATTCAGCAGGCCTGGGTCTAGTCTATGCTACAGCAAACAAGGTGCACCAATTTCAGTAAGAAACAGTTCAAATATGCAGGCACTATAAACCTTTAACCAGAAATATGTTTTTATAAATCCCCTCATGTACAAATTCAAGTACATTACTGGGATGTTTATGCAAATGAGTGTAACACTGTACTGTGGTTAACAGATAATATCACAGAATCCTTCCATTATAATGGGAGTGGAATGCATGCGTCACATCTTTATACATTGCCCTTCCAAGATACAGCATGGCCATGTTTGCCATAAGTACATAACAGAAGTACATAAAAAGTATTGTCAAATCATATAAGTATCACTCAATCCAAGTAGATTGTACAGACCTATGTAGCCAAAATCATGAATCAGCATATGCTCATAGTGGACATCACTGGAAAAACTCGACTAACAAAACACACAGAAGAGTGCTAGAGTGCTTTGTAGTACAATAATGCAAAAAAAAAAAACATATGTCAACATATTAAGTGTCCTAACAAGCATGCTTGAGCACCAAAGTTTAGGTGGAAGAAGATCAGAACTCAAGCAGTACACAGCATTATAACTCTGCTAACATTACTAGCATGGTTAAACAACAGACACCTATACAACACATAAACAGGCAAAACACGAATACCATGAAGAGAACTGAGAACCAGTACTATACGCTTGAGTTGCTCACTCTATGTTACTAAGGCAGTAAAAAGCAAGAAAAGCTGTAGTGTATGCTGTCAACAGCAAGTACACACAACAAAAACAAAAGACACTCACAGCAAAGCATGACTGTACAAATGGAACAGATGACTATCATTTTGGTTGTACCTGCAAACATCATCTTACCTCACAATGCCCACTAATAGATGTTTATCCACATGTATGAATGCAAGGTATGCATAATAATGTGCACAGCAAATGTGTTACACACTAATTTAACACATAGCAGAGATACCCTCTCATTGCTTTATGGGAAGGTTGTATACATTTCCAGCTGGTGACAGAATAAGAACATTAGTCATACAGGGTACTCATAAGGCTGAAAATATTAACATGCACCTCTGTCCTGTCACTGATCCGTAGGTCTGTGCATCCTCTCAATGCAAGGAACGTGGTCCTCCCTCTCACCTCAGCATCTGCAAGAATACTAGGAGTAGAAATATTAGCTAATGGCAATGATTCTGTGTTATGAGGTTAAACAACAGTTAACGTTGCATTACTTCTGTGCATAATACTGTCAGAATAAACACTTTATATGATTAAGTAGTTTCATACAAGTTGAATTAATGGTTTGTATATCCTGAGTTATAATTGACATTGTATATGCATCTCACACACTAGGACAACTGATTGCAGACTAAAGGAAACTATATTCAAACATACCGCCTTGACCTACATCAGCATCAAAAGTTAGAACCACACCTGTTTTACTTTCTCCAAGGCTTTTGGGTTTCTAATACTATGATGAGAATGGGCCCCATTTCTAAGTCAAAGTACAATTAAAGTTCATGAATTTAGTATTGTTTCAGTCTTTCATGTTAGCCAAAAGTGTTCTTTGCAGCACCTGCAATGTCCCCAAAACTGACTGCATCTGCAGTTCATACAGAGTTGCATGTATTGATAGCATAGCTAAATAAGACTGCAAAAGCTTTTTTATGAGACTCATTGTTCCTACAACTGTTGCAGCTTTCTGGATAGCCTTTTTCCACATTTCTGCCTATAAATTCTAATATTTTACGACTTTGTATCTCTCTGTAAGACACTACAATCAATGGGTGTAGCAATTTCAATGATCAATGCTACTTTTGTTTTCTTTTCATGGACTACTATATCTGGTTTTCTAGCATTTATTTTTTAAATGGTTGGTAATGGGTGATCCCATGTGATTTAAACTTCATCATTCTCTATAATGCTTTGTGGTTCATGTTTCCAATGCTTCTCACCTACTTCAACAGAAGCGTATGTTACAGTTAGGCAACATGTTTGATCTGTGAATACAGAGTTAAACCATGGCACACAGTACCAGGTGACCTTTTCCACTCATGTAATAGGATATACAAAATTAATGCTGGATACAATGTAAGATAGGTCAATGTATCCTATGAAGAATGATGTAAAAAAACATTATACATAGTGCAGAGTGCAATTAAATAAGGTTAGTGCTTTAGACAAAATAAGTAGTAGGGGATTACCTTTTCAATGATATCATGTGAGTCTACCTGAAAATGCCAAAACTGCAGAACGCCGACAATGAGAACACCGACACCGGAAGATCGACAACAGAGAAGACCGACAGTTGAAAATCCCGACGCTGAGAACACTGACATGTTAAGGTAAGTGTGCGATAGGGCCGGACGTTAGGGTCAGGGTGTGGGTAAGGTAAGTGTGTGATAGTGATGGACTTGAGGATTAGGGGCCGGTTAAGTGAGTTAGGGTTAGGGTGCGGGTAAGGTAAGTGTGCGATAGTGATTGAGTTGAGGGTTAGGGGCGGATTAAGTGAGTTAGGGTTAGGGTGCGGATAAGGTAAGTGTACGATAGTGATGGACCTTAGAGTTAGGGTTTGGGTTAAGGTTAGTGCATAGATAGTTGTGTATGTAAGGTTTAGTGTAGGTTTGTAAGGTTTTTGGGGTGCTTGCGTTGTGTGTGCGTTTTTGGGGAAAGGTATATGTTTTGTTGTTTATCGGGATTTTGGTTTGTCGGGCATGTGAAGTTTCATGTTTTTGAACTTATTTTTTCAGTTATTTAGTTGTCAGCGTTTTGGCATGTCGGTGTTTTCAGGTAGAGCCTATCATGTGCCCCCCCAGGAATATACAGAAGTATTAGTACTGACACACAAGTAACAGCACAGAAATGTATGAGCAATGCATATGCTGACACTTTTACAAACATATATACAAATTAATGCTATTTTAGATACAGATGTGTTTATGTATGTAAATATCTTGACAAATATGAAACTTGATGCAGATCCCCAAATGTAAACATATATAAATATATATATATATATATACACATATATATATATATATATATATATATATATATATATATATATATATATATATATATATATATATATATATATGTACATATACATACTACCTGATATCATTAAAATTCTACATCACACTTTAGAAACATGAGACGACTTTGCCCAAAACAGACTTATCAAACATTTACATCATCAGCTTTTTAATCCCGAAATGGAGACATTTGATCACCATGGCAAATAAACATACCAAAGCATACAAACCTAACCAAGTAAAGGGCCTTGCCCTTACACCCCCCATATGGGAGGCTGCACCCCCTCACACCACTCTAACTAAATATACCAACTCAGAAATCCCACTATAGTGAGGAAAAGGGCAATTTCCCATTGTGGCCAACTGTCTCCTCTCCTGGAGTAAAAGTTCGGTGATGTGAACATTTGATAAAGCCTGTTTTCAGCAAAGTCATTTCGTGTTTCTAAAATTCATTGAAGTGAAAGTTCAGCGATATCAGGTAGACCCATATATATATATATATATATATATATATATATATATATATATATATATATATATATTTGTATATATATATATATATATATATATATATATATATATAGATAGATAGATATATAGATATATATATGCAAAAAATATGTAAGAGTGATCTCTCTGTCTCTCTCTCTCTCTCTCTCTCTCTCTCTTTCTCTCACACACATACACACACACACATATAAATCTATCTATCTGTAGATACATACACACACACACACACACACACACACACACACACACACACACACACACACACATCATATATATATATATATATATATATATATATATATATATATATATATATATATATATACTTACTAATTAAATGGATGATGACATCCTACCGAGACAACAACACCTTCTGTTGTGCACACACTTTGGGCATGCCACACCTAAAATGGTATGGGCACCTTTGGTCAGTGGACCTGTGGTGAATCTTATTTTGCAGCCATCCAGATGTGCTCATTTATGTAACACATATAGGTGCAAATGGTTTTGCAGCTGATATTGTGATTATCGCATGTATGATGTTCAGTCTGAACAACTTAATGGCATTTTTCCAGTAGATGTGTTTTGTAATGCGGTAATGGAGCAACATTTTGAGAACATCACTGCTTCATATGTGTGCTTCTGTATGTATGGCTTGTCATGACTAAAGGTTGTCAGATAAATGCTGCCATGTTGCCTGAGCTAGATCATATGGCTGCAACCTCTACTGCCTACACCTATTTCTTCTCACCCCTGTACCCCTCCCCTGGATCACCCTGTGACAGCTGTGATATCTTCAGGTCTGACATCTGGGGTTCTTGGCGTAGGTCACACAAACCTAGAGCTGGTAGGCCCCCATGTTTTGATGTTAGCTTGTTGTAGAGCATAGCACATATGATGACCCTCTGTGATGCCTTTTCTGGTTTGTATTGCAGTGCACCTATAAATGTGTCCAGACATCTGAAATCTTGCTTTCAGCTTGTCAGACACATATTCAGTGGTATTCTATATCAAGGTGTGTGCTCTATTGTATGCAACCTCAGCAGGCATTGATAGGTCGTGTATGGCATCATAAGCCAAGGCTCCAATGGACAACCACACTCACCTGTCTGTAAGAAGGACAAGCCACATATTTATTCCTCATGCTTACTGTTGACAGGTCTAGATTCTGGTTACATCAGAGCTGTGGTCCAGTCCTTACTAAGTAGGAGCCCCTCAGGGATTTCATGATTTTGGAAAGCAGCTCTTAGACTGCTTTCCTTCCACATTGCTGCATCATGCATGCCATGCTATTGATAATGAGATTGTCCGGACAGCAGACAGCCTGTCAATTGAGCGATGGTCACCCCTTTTTGTTGATGAAACATTCAGTATCAAGTACTACTGCAGTTTTGATTGGGACATAAGTGCAGTCAGTTGCACCAAGGATATGGGGGGAAGTTGCCAATGACACAAAGCTGTCCCATGGCAGTTCTGCTCTCCATGGCTGTTGCTAGGCAGTGGATGAATTCATCCACTTTCCTGCACATTACTGCCAGGAACGTCTCTAGAATGTGACTGGCAGCTGTCTGTTACTCTTCTACATCATCAGTCATATGCCACTGAAATTTCCCAGAGGTCAATATACCCAGACTCTGACACACTTTTGTTATTACCAGTACTGGGTTACCCCAGAGACTCTGTTAAGACATGTGGGGTGCACACATTCTACATACAACCTGCATCAACTCTCTGTCTAACCTGTATCTATCTATTATTCCCTGGTCAGAGAGATGGCTTAACTGTAACTCAGCTTATTGCCTTGTTGGCTGCCTTCTGGGATGCATTTAGAGATCAGCCTCTAGTATAGCTGTAGTATTCCAGCTTGTTGTAATGAAGTGAATGCAGTTTTATATATATATATATATATATATATATATATATATATATTTTTTTTTTTTTTAAAAGATACTAATGGTAGGCATGTATGGCTTCTGCCAAGTACTTTCATAAAACTTTTTTTCACACTAGTCTGTTCCATTTCACTGTCATTAGGCACGCCTGTTGTGTTTTGGAATGCACTGGGAGTGTATTGAGTCCAAACTTATTCTCTGCTGAATACATTTTTACTTGCTCTTGTCTTTATGTTTGTTCTGAAATTGAATCTGCCACTAATATGCAAGCATCTTCCTTCAGCTCTCTGCGCTGTCTGCAACTTTCTTTTGGAATCAGGCCCAGTGAATAAAGACACATTTTAGTTATTCTAGTGCTGAAAGCCAATCTATACACCACAGCAGGTTAGAGATGGTTGATAATCTCTTGTAGGCCCAGATAATATAACATTAACCATGTTCCACCAGAATTAGCTGTTATGTCAGACATCTTCTGGGAAAGTAATATAATGTACATTTTAAAGCATGTGACAGCTTATCTGTACCTTGAGATATGTTCAGTTCACTCTTGAAGCTTGCGACTTAGTCATATAATAAGGAATTAATTCAAAAGGCTCTTAATGAGTAATGATGACATAACCAAAAGGCCCCCATAGTAACTGATGTATATGGTTTCTTTAAATCTAGTGTTTTTTTTTAATTTGTTGTTAATTTGGAGACACATTGCAGGTTCATTTGCTTTCAAAGATAATGGCATTTCTATATAAGTGACTTAATTGCAAATGTCATGTTTAATTCTGATTTCACAAAAAGTAAGCAACATAAAATAAAGGAGCTGAGCCAGTACACAGAAAGACCCCTCATTGTGACCTCAAGACCAGGTTCAATTAGCG